>NW_026046954.1:0-5000 GCF_023864275.1 Schistocerca cancellata
ACGAAGGATGTCACGCGACTAGTTAGCAGGCTAGAGTCTCGTTCGTTATCGGAATTAACCAGACAAATCGCTCCACCAACTAAAGAACGGCCATGCACCACCACCCACCGAATCAAGAAAGAGCTATCAATCTGTCAATCCTTCCGGTGTCCGGGCCTGGTGAGGTTTCCCGTGTTGAGTCAAATTAAGCCGCAGGCTCCACTCCTGGTGGTGCCCTTCCGTCAATTCCTTTAAGTTTCAGCTTTGCAACCATACTTCCCCCGGAACCCAAAAGCTTTGGTTTCCCGGAGGCTGCCCGCCGAGACATCGGAGGAACTGCGGCGGATCGCTGGCTGGCATCGTTTATGGTTAGAACTAGGGCGTATCTGATCGCCTTCGAACCTCTAACTTTCGTTCTTGATTAATGAAAACATACTTGGCAAATGCTTTCGCTCTGTTCGTCTTGCGACGATCCAAGAATTTCACCTCTAACGTCGCAATACGAATGCCCCCGCCTGTCCCTATTAATCATTACCTCGGGTTCCGAAAACCAACAAAATAGAACCGAGGGCCTATTCCATTATTCCATGCACACAGTATTCAGGCGGGCTTGCCTGCTTTAAGCACTCTAATTTGTTCAAAGTAAACGTGCGGCCCACCCAGACACTCAATAAAGAGCACCTTGGTAGGATTTCAACGGGGTCCGCCTCGGGACGCACGAACACGCACGAGGCGGTCGCACGCCTTCGGCTCGCCCCACCGGCAGGACGTCCACGATACATGCCAGTTAAACACCGACGGCGGTGAACCAACAGCGTGGGACACAAATCCAACTACGAGCTTTTTAACCGCAACAACTTTAATATACGCTATTGGAGCTGGAATTACCGCGGCTGCTGGCACCAGACTTGCCCTCCAATAGATACTCGTTAAAGGATTTAAAGTGTACTCATTCCGATTACGGGCCTCGGATGAGTCCCGTATCGTTATTTTTCGTCACTACCTCCCCGTGCCGGGAGTGGGTAATTTGCGCGCCTGCTGCCTTCCTTGGATGTGGTAGCCGTTTCTCAGGCTCCCTCTCCGGAATCGAACCCTGATTCCCCGTTACCCGTTACAACCATGGTAGGCGCAGAACCTACCATCGACAGTTGATAAGGCAGACATTTGAAAGATGCGTCGCCGGTACGAGGACCGTGCGATCAGCCCAAAGTTATTCAGAGTCACAAGGCAAACGGACCGGACGAGCCGACCGATTGGTTTTGATCTAATAAAAGCGTCCCTTCCATCTCTGGTCGGGACTCTGTTGCATGTATTAGCTCTAGAATTACCACAGTTATCCAAGAACGTGGGTACGATCTAAGGAACCATAACTGATTTAATGAGCCATTCGCGGTTTCACCTTAATGCGGCTTGTACTGAGACATGCATGCTAATCTTTGAGACAAGCATATGACTACTGGCAGGATCAACCAGGGAGCTGCGTCAACTAGAGCTGAGCAGCCGGCGCCCGGGAGTGTGTCCCGGGGGCCCGCGCGAACACGCAAGCGTCCGCTCAATTATTCTGCAAACAGGAGGAGGCTGGGCTCCCCTGCACAATACACCTCGAAACCCTCTCAGGTCCCGGCGGCGCGCAGCGCCGTCCTAAGTACTTGGTCGGGTTCGAGAGAGGCGCAATCGCCCGGAGTTAGGCGAGTAGACGCTTTAGGTGCGACCACCCGTGCTCCCAACTGAGCTTGCCGCTGCCGACAGAGGCCCGGGAGCGTGCTGTCGTGGCATTGCCGGCGGGAGACAACACGCGCCACCTACGGTGACCGGCAGCTCCAACGCCAGCGCCACAGAAGGGCAAAGGCCCCACGTGGGTTGCCGAAGCGAACTCTCCCAGCACAGCTGCACGTGCCAACACGTCCGCACAACTGCGATACAAACCACCAGCGAGAACCGCTGGGGCGACCGAGCAGCAGACGGCCGTCGCGGCGCCGAGTGCCGGGCGGCGGCGCATCCTCAACGCACACAGTCCTCAATCGGACCAGCACACTGCAGATGTCCACCGCGCTTCGCACCGGGTCCGCGAGGACCCACTTTGGCTGCACGGCGCCGCGCGCAGGGTGCCCCGGCGCGCAGCTGCGCCGCCTGCCGCGTCCGTCGGCCGGCGCGCCTGCCACTGGCGCCCCCACCAGCCGGCTGTAGCGCGTGCGCCCACGCACCGCGCGGCCAGCACGCCGGGCGGCCCCCCCTCACCGGCCGGGGACAGTCCCACCCACCCACAGCCGCGTATCGCTTCACACCAGATTCACATTCACGTTCGTTGGTATGGTGGGGACCGCTTCGTAGCTGTACCGATCGGTTGCCCTCACAGATGTACCTCCAGCAAGATCAACCGCACCACAACGGGTTACCAGTTGTTCATTTGCGTAACGTCACCAGTAACGTACACGTCCATCCCCGTTTGCAAAGTCAACTATTATTGCATGCCTGCCTGTCAGGTGTCAAGGACACACTACATTCGCTCACATCCACGCAACAAAATGTGCCCGACTAGAGGGCACGTGGAAGGTGCCCCCGTACATATGCGATCTCCATTGCGCGACCAACTGTCAACCGGCCTCTGTAGCATGTCGCAGATGTGGAACGCGGGGCACCGTGCTATCACATTGTGTGAGAAGAGACTACTACGTCTGCATTACAACGCGCCACGTACATGAACAGACGGCTCATGCTGATCGCCATCCACTGCGTCCTTACTCCCCACACGTCTCTATGGCGTACCACACTGCAATGCAGCTGTTATGGGGAGATGACACATAGCTGTGTACACAACATTCTGAGCCGGTTGCGGTTGGACAACAATACATTAATGTAACGTGTCATATGCCAATTACAGAGCAGGGTAAGGCACAACGTGGGTTAGGGTTAAGGCACAACGTGGGTTATGGTTAAGGCACAACGTGGGTTAGGTTAAGGCACAACGTGGGTTAGGTTAAGGCACAACGTGGGTTAGGTTAAGCACAACGTGGGTTAGGTTAAGGCACAACGTGGGGTTAGGTAAGGCACAACGTGGGTTAGGTTAAGGCACAACGTGGGTTAGGTTAAGGCACAACGTGGGTTAGGTTAAGCCACAACGTGGGTTAGGTTAAGCCACAACGTGGGTTAGGTTAAGCCACAACGTGGGTTAGGTTAAGCCACAACGTGGGTTAGGTTAAGCCACAACGTGGGTTAGGTTAAGCCACAACGTGGGTTAGGGTTAAGGCACAACGTGGGTTAGGTTAAGGCACAACGTGGGTTAGGTTAAGGCACAACGTGGGTTAGGTTAAGGCACAACGTGGGTTAGGTTAAGGCACAACGTGGGTTAGGTTAAGCCACAACGTGGGTTAGGTTAAGCCACAACGTGGTTAGGTTAAGCCACAACGTGGGTTAGGTTAAGCCACAACGTGGGTTAGGTTAAGCCACAACGTGGGTTAGGTTAAGCCACAACGTGGGTTAGGTTAAGCCACAACGTGGGTTAGGTTAAGCCACAACGTGGGTTAGGTTAAGCCACAACGTGGGTTAGGTTAAGCCACAACGTGGGTTAGGTTAAGCCACAACGTGGGTTAGGTTAAGCCACAACGTGGGTTAGGTTAAGCCACAACGTGGGTTAGGTTAAGCCACAACGTGGGTTAGGTTAAGCCACAACGTGGGTTAGGTTAAGCCACAACGTGGGTTAGGTTAAGGCACAACGTGGGGTTAGGTTAATGCACAACGTGGGTTAGGTTAAGGCACAACATGGGGGTAGATTGCGGTACAAATTGCGTTACATTGCGGTGCAAATTGCGTTACATTGCGGTGCAAATTGCGTTACATTGCGGTGCAAATTGCGTTACATTGCGGTGCAAATTGCGTTACATTGCGGTGCAAATTGAGTTACATTGCGGTGCAAATTGAGTTACATTGCGGTGCAAATTGAGTTACATTGCGGTGCAAATTGAGTTACATTGCGGTGCAAATTGAGTTACATTGCGGTGCAAATTGAGTTACATTGCGGTGCAAATTGAGGTAGGTTTAAGGTGCAACACCAGGTTAGGTTAAGGTGACATAGGTTAGGTTAAGGTGACATAGGTTAGGTTAAGGTGACATAGGTTAGGTTAAGGGTGACATAGGTTAGGTTAAGGTGACATAGGTTAGGTTAAGGTGACATAGGTTAGGTTAAGGTGACATAGGTTAGGTTAAGGTGACATAGGTTAGGTTAAGGTGACATAGGTTAGGTTAAGGTGACATAGGTTAGGTTAAGTGACATAGGTTAGGTTTAAGGTGACATAGGTTAGGTTAAGGTACAAACTGGGTTGTGTTATGGTACACATTGCGTTGTAGTACAGTACACGTTAGGTTTGGGTACGGTACACAATGTGGTATGGGATGGCGTGTTGTGGGGGGGGGGGGGGGTGAGGTTCGTTGATATCGACCGTAGGACGTGGATGCCCGAGGCAGCGTCAGTGTGTCAAAGGGAGTTATGTCACGTCGGGATGCGCTTTCCGCCAGTGAGAGGGGGGGGGCGAGCCGTGTCTGTGGTTGCGGCACGACCTGTGTGTTTCATTCCTGCCAGTGTGTTTGTGCTGTAAGACGAGGCAGTGTGGTGATGTTGGGTGCACCCCTGTGTAGGACATGTGTGGGGTGTTGGTGGCTTATCTGAGCAATTGTGGTTGTCGGACGAGTGGGATATTCTGTTTTATGATTGGACCTCCTGGCCTGGTTATCATAGTCTGGTTGGTGTACTGTGGCGGATAGGATGCACCGGACGTTGGTCCATGCCGGTGCTTAATTAATTGTATCTGTGTTTGTTACAGGCAGAGAGTAGTGTGTGATAGAGTGTGTGGGTGATAGAGTGTGCGGGTGACGTGTGGTTCGTTTTGTTTGCACAGACGTTCAGCATGTATAGGGGCATTTGGCGTATTTGATCTATCTATGTGGGCCTGCATAGTTTACTGAGCAGTGCTGCGAGGTGACTGAACTACGAGCGACGTACTCATTTACAGCGGAATGGTTGCCTT
>NW_026046954.1:12500-17500 GCF_023864275.1 Schistocerca cancellata
CCCCCGCCTGTCCCTATTAATCATTACCTCGGGTTCCGAAAACCAACAAAATAGAACCGAGGTCCTATTCCATTATTCCATGCACACAGTATTCAGGCGGGCTTGCCTGCTTTAAGCACTCTAATTTGTTCAAAGTAAACGTGCCGGCCCACCCAGACACTCAATAAAGAGCACCTTGGTAGGATTTCAACGGGGTCCGCCTCGGGACGCACGAACACGCACGAGGCGGTCGCACGCCTTCGGCTCGCCCCACCGGCAGGACGTCCCACGATACATGCCAGTTAAACACCGACGGGCGGTGAACCAACAGCGTGGGACACAAATCCAACTACGAGCTTTTTAACCGCAACAACTTTAATATACGCTATTGGAGCTGGAATTACCGCGGCTGCTGGCACCAGACTTGCCCTCCAATAGATACTCGTTAAAGGATTTAAAGTGTACTCATTCCGATTACGGGGCCTCGGATGAGTCCCGTATCGTTATTTTTCGTCACTACCTCCCCGTGCCGGGAGTGGGTAATTTGCGCGCCTGCTGCCTTCCTTGGATGTGGTAGCCGTTTCTCAGGCTCCCTCTCCGGAATCGAACCCTGATTCCCCGTTACCCGTTACAACCATGGTAGGCGCAGAACCTACCATCGACAGTTGATAAGGCAGACATTTGAAAGATGCGTCGCCGGTACGAGGACCGTGCGATCAGCCCAAAGTTATTCAGAGTCACCAAGGCAAACGGACCGGACGAGCCGACCGATTGGTTTTGATCTAATAAAAGCGTCCCTTCCATCTCTGGTCGGGACTCTGTTTGCATGTATTAGCTCTAGAATTACCACAGTTATCCAAGTAACGTGGGTACGATCTAAGGAACCATAACTGATTTAATGAGCCATTCGCGGTTTCACCTTAATGCGGCTTGTACTGAGACATGCATGGCTTAATCTTTGAGACAAGCATATGACTACTGGCAGGATCAACCAGGGAGCTGCGTCAACTAGAGCTGAGCAGCCGGCCGCCCGGGAGTGTGTCCCGGGGGCCCGCGCGAACACGCAAGCGTCCGCTCAATTATTCTGCAAACAGGAGGAGGCTGGGCTCCCCTGCACAATACACCTCGAAACCCTCTCAGGTCCCGGCGGCGCGCAGCGCCGTCCTAAGTACTTGGTCGGGTTCGAGAGAGGCGCAATCGCCCGGAGTTAGGCGAGTAGACGCTTTAGGTGCGACCACCCGTGCTCCCAACTGAGCTTGCCGCTGCCGACAGAGGCCCGGGAGCGTGCTGTCGTGGCATTGCCGGCGGGAGACAACACGCGCCACCTACGGTGACCGGCAGCTCCAACGCCAGCGCCACAGAAGGGCAAAGGCCCCACGTGGGTGCCGAAGCGAACTCTCCCAGCACAGCGCACGTGCCAACACGTCCGCACAACTGCGATACAAACCACCAGCGAGAACCGCTGGGGCGACCGAGCAGCAGACGGCGTCGCGGCGCCGAGTGCCGGGCGGCGGCGCATCCTCAACGCACACAGTCCTCAATCGGACCAGCACACTGCAGATGTCCACCGCGCTTCGCACCGGGTCCGCGAGGACCCACTTTGGCTGCACGGCGCCGCGCGCAGGGTGCCCCGGCGCGCAGCTGCGCCGCCTGCCGCGTCCGTCGGCCGGCGCGCCTGCCACTGGGCGCCCCCACCAGCCGGCTGTAGCGCGTGCGCCCACGCACCGCGCGGCCAGCACGCCGGGCGGCCCCCCCTCACCGGCCGGGGACAGTCCCACCCACCCACAGCCGCGTATCGCTTCACACCCAGATTCACATTCACGTTCGTTGGTATGGTGGGGACCGCTTCGTAGCTGTACCGATCGTTGCCCTCACAGATGTACCTCCAGCAAGATCAACCGCACCACAACGGGTTACCAGTTGTTCATTTGCGTAACGTCACCAGTAAACGTACACGTCCATCCCCGTTTGCAAAGTCAACTATTATTGCATGCCTGCCTGTCAGGTGTCAAGACACACTACATTCGCTCACATCCACGCAACAAAATGTGCCCGACTAGAGGGCACGTGGAAGGTGCCCCCGTACATATGCGATCTCCATTGCGCGACCAACTGTCAACCGGCCTCTGTAGCATGTCGCAGATGTGGAACGCGGGGCACCGTGCTATCACATTGTGTGAGAAGAGACTACTACGTCTGCATACACGCGCCACTACATGAACAGACGGCTCATGCTGATCGCCATCCACTGCGTCCATTACTCCCACACGTCTCTATGGCGTACCACACTGCAATGCAGCTGTTATGGGGAGATGACACATAGCTGTGTACACAACATTCTGAGCCGGTTGCGGTTGGACAACAATACATTAATGTAACGTGTCATATGCCAATTACAGAGCAGGGTAAGGCACAACGTGGGTTAGGTTAAGGCACAACGTGGGTTAGGTTAAGGCACAACGTGGGTTAGGTTAAGGCACAACGTGGGTTAGGTTAAGGCACAACGTGGGTTAGGTTAAGGCACAACGTGGGTTAGGTTAAGGCACAACGTGGGTTAGGTTAAGGCACAACGTGGGTTAGGTTAAGGCACAACGTGGGTTAGGTTAAGGCACAACGTGGGTTAGGTTAAGCCACAACGTGGGTTAGGTTAAGCCACAACGTGGGTTAGGTTAAGCCACAACGTGGGTTAGGTTAAGCCACAACGTGGGTTAGGTTAAGCCACAACGTGGGTTAGGTTAAGCCATAACGTGGGTTAGGTTAAGCCACAACGTGGGTTAGGTTAAGGCACAACGTGGGTTAGGTTAAGGCACAACGTGGGTTAGGTTAAGGCACAACGTGGGTTAGGTTAAGGCACAACGTGGGTTAGGTTAAGGCACAACGTGGGTTAGGTTAAGCCACAACGTGGGTTAGGTTAAGCCACAACGTGGGTTAGGTTAAGCCACAACGTGGGTTAGGTTAAGCCACAACGTGGGTTAGGTTAAGCCACAACGTGGGTTAGGTTAAGCCACAACGTGGGTTAGGTTAAGCCACAACGTGGGTTAGGTTAAGCCACAACGTGGGTTAGGTTAAGCCACAACGTGGGTTAGGTTAAGCCACAACGTGGGTTAGGTTAAGCCACAACGTGGGTTAGGTTAAGCCACAACGTGGGTTAGGTTAAGCCACAACGTGGGTTAGGTTAAGCCACAACGTGGGTTAGGTTAAGCCACAACGTGGGTTAGGTTAAGCCACAACGTGGGTTAGGTTAAGCCACAACGTGGGTTAGGTTAAGCCACAACGTGGGTTAGGTTAAGGCACAACGTGGGTTAGGTTAAGGCACAACGTGGGTTAGGTTAAGGCACAACATGGGGGTAGATTGCGGTACAAATTGCGTTACATTGCGGTGCAAATTGCGTTACATTGCGGTGCAAATTGCGTTACATTGCGGTGCAAATTGCGTTACATTGCGGTGCAAATTGCGTTACATTGCGGTGCAAATTGAGTTACATTGCGGTGCAAATTGAGTTACATTGCGGTGCAAATTGAGTTACATTGCGGTGCAAATTGAGTTACATTGCGGTGCAAATTGAGTTACATTGCGGTGCAAATTGAGTTACATTGCGGTGCAAATTGAGTTACATTGCGGTGCAAATTGAGTTACATTGCGGTGCAAATTGAGGTAGGTTAAGGTGCAACACAGGTTAGGTTAAGGTGACATAGGTTAGGTTAAGGTGACATAGGTTAGGTTAAGGTGACATAGGTTAGGTTAAGGTGACATAGGTTAGGTTAAGGTGACATAGGTTAGGTTAAGGTGACATAGGTTAGGTTAAGGTGACATAGGTTAGGTTAAGGTGACATAGGTTAGGTTAAGGTGACATAGGTTAGGTTAAGGTGACATAGGTTAGGTTAAGGTGACATAGGTTAGGTTAAGGTACAAACTGGGTTGTGTTATGGTACACATTGCGTTGTAGTACAGTACACGTTAGGTTTGGGTACGGTACACAATGTGGTATGGGATGGCGTGTTGTGGGGGGGGGGGGGGTGAGGTTCGTTGATATCGACCGTAGGACGTGGATGCCCGAGGCAGCGTCAGTGTGTCAAAGGAGTTATGTCACGTCGGGATGCGCTTTCCGCCAGTGAGAGGGGGGGGCGAGCCGTGTCTGTGGTTGCGGCAGACCTGTGTGTTTCATTCCTGCCAGTGTGTTTGTGCTGTAAGACGAGGCAGTGTGGTGATGTTGGGTGCACCCCTGTGTAGGACATGTGTGGGTGTTGGTGGCTTATCTGAGCAATTGTGGTTGTCGGACGAGTGGGATATTCTGTTTTATGATTGGACCTCCTGGCCTGGTTATCATAGTCTGGTTGGTGTACTGTGGCGGATAGGATGCACCGGACGTTGGTCCATGCCGGTGCTTAATTATTGTATCTGTGTTTGTTACAGGCAGAGAGTAGTGTGTGATAGAGTGTGTGGGTGATAGAGTGTGCGGGTGACGTGTGGTTCGTTTTGTTTGCACAGACGTTCAGCATGTATAGGGGCATTTGCGTATTTGATCTATCTATGTGGGCCTGCATAGTTTACTGAGCAGTGCTGCGAGGTGACTGAACTACGAGCGACGTACTCATTTACAGCGGAATGGTTGCCTTCTACCAAAGATGGAGTATCGACTCTACGACAGCGTTGGCACCGCAGGAAGCGGTGTCGTACAATGGCCCCCACACCGTCATCGTTGTGCGGGGTAGGGACCGTATATATTCTGCGAGGAGCCCTGTTTGCCACAGGGCGTGGGGTCTCGCGTCCTGCGGTTCAGTGCCCCCAGGGAAGCGCGCGGAGGTGGTGCTGCTGCTGCTGTAGCAAGCGAGCTACTTAGAGCATGTATAGGGACAGCGGGAATATGGCATATTGGATATAACTCTTCATGAAACGCAAGATATAGGGGTGGATTGCACGATAGGAGTGCGGGAAGAGTCCGCCATTCATCCGCTGGAGTTGCGATTTGGGCGGTTGGAGTGGGGCACGTGCGGGTGCGGGTGGAGCGATTGTCGGTCGA
>NW_026046954.1:25000-27920 GCF_023864275.1 Schistocerca cancellata
GGTATCTGATCGCCTTCGAACCTCTAACTTTCGTTCTTGATTAATGAAAACATACTTGGCAAATGCTTTCGCTTCTGTTCGTCTTGCGACGATCCAAGAATTTCACCTCTAACGTCGCAATACGAATGCCCCCGCCTGTCCCTATTAATCATTACCTCGGGTTCCGAAAACCAACAAAATAGAACCGAGGTCCTATTCCATTATTCCATGCACACAGTATTCAGGCGGGCTTGCCTGCTTTAAGCACTCTAATTTGTTCAAAGTAAACGTGCCGGCCCACCCAGACACTCAATAAAGAGCACCTTGGTAGGATTTCAACGGGGTCCGCCTCGGGACGCACGAACACGCACGAGGCGGTCGCACGCCTTCGGCTCGCCCCACCGGCAGGACGTCCCACGATACATGCCAGTTAAACACCGACGGGCGGTGAACCAACAGCGTGGGACACAAATCCAACTACGAGCTTTTTAACCGCAACAACTTTAATATACGCTATTGGAGCTGGAATTACCGCGGCTGCTGGCACCAGACTTGCCCTCCAATAGATACTCGTTAAAGGATTTAAAGTGTACTCATTCCGATTACGGGGCCTCGGATGAGTCCCGTATCGTTATTTTTCGTCACTACCTCCCCGTGCCGGGAGTGGGTAATTTGCGCGCCTGCTGCCTTCCTTGGATGTGGTAGCCGTTTCTCAGGCTCCCTCTCCGGAATCGAACCCTGATTCCCCGTTACCCGTTACAACCATGGTAGGCGCAGAACCTACCATCGACAGTTGATAAGGCAGACATTTGAAAGATGCGTCGCCGGTACGAGGACCGTGCGATCAGCCCAAAGTTATTCAGAGTCACCAAGGCAAACGGACCGGACGAGCCGACCGATTGGTTTTGATCTAATAAAAGCGTCCCTTCCATCTCTGGTCGGGACTCTGTTTGCATGTATTAGCTCTAGAATTACCACAGTTATCCAAGTAACGTGGGTACGATCTAAGGAACCATAACTGATTTAATGAGCCATTCGCGGTTTCACCTTAATGCGGCTTGTACTGAGACATGCATGGCTTAATCTTTGAGACAAGCATATGACTACTGGCAGGATCAACCAGGGAGCTGCGTCAACTAGAGCTGAGCAGCCGGCCGCCCGGGAGTGTGTCCCGGGGGCCGCGCGCGAACACGCAAGCGTCCGCTCAATTATTCTGCAAACAGGAGGAGGCTGGGCTCCCCTGCACAATACACCTCGAAACCCTCTCAGGTCCCGGCGGCGCGCAGCGCCGTCCTAAGTACTTGGTCGGGTTCGAGAGAGGCGCAATCGCCCGGAGTTAGGCGAGTAGACGCTTTAGGTGCGACCACCCGTGCTCCCAACTGAGCTTGCCGCTGCCGACAGAGGCCCGGGAGCGTGCTGTCGTGGCATTGCCGGCGGGAGACAACACGCGCCACCTACGGTGACCGGCAGCTCCAACGCCAGCGCCACAGAAGGGCAAAGGCCCCACGTGGGTGCCGAAGCGAACTCTCCCAGCACAGCGCACGTGCCAACACGTCCGCACAACTGCGATACAAACCACCAGCGAGAACCGCTGGGGCGACCGAGCAGCAGACGGCGTCGCGGCGCCGAGTGCCGGGCGGCGGCGCATCCTCAACGCACACAGTCCTCAATCGGACCAGCACACTGCAGATGTCCACCGCGCTTCGCACCGGGTCCGCGAGGACCCACTTTGGCTGCACGGCGCCGCGCGCAGGGTGCCCCGGCGCGCAGCTGCGCCGCCTGCCGCGTCCGTCGGCCGGCGCGCCTGCCACTGGGCGCCCCCACCAGCCGGCTGTAGCGCGTGCGCCCACGCACCGCGCGGCCAGCACGCCGGGCGGCCCCCCCTCACCGGCCGGGGACAGTCCCACCCACCCACAGCCGCGTATCGCTTCACACCCAGATTCACATTCACGTTCGTTGGTATGGTGGGGACCGCTTCGTAGCTGTACCGATCGTTGCCCTCACAGATGTACCTCCAGCAAGATCAACCGCACCACAACGGGTTACCAGTTGTTCATTTGCGTAACGTCACCAGTAAACGTACACGTCCATCCCCGTTTGCAAAGTCAACTATTATTGCATGCCTGCCTGTCAGGTGTCAAGACACACTACATTCGCTCACATCCACGCAACAAAATGTGCCCGACTAGAGGGCACGTGGAAGGTGCCCCCGTACATATGCGATCTCCATTGCGCGACCAACTGTCAACCGGCCTCTGTAGCATGTCGCAGATGTGGAACGCGGGGCACCGTGCTATCACATTGTGTGAGAAGAGACTACTACGTCTGCATACACGCGCCACTACATGAACAGACGGCTCATGCTGATCGCCATCCACTGCGTCCATTACTCCCACACGTCTCTATGGCGTACCACACTGCAATGCAGCTGTTATGGGGAGATGACACATAGCTGTGTACACAACATTCTGAGCCGGTTGCGGTTGGACAACAATACATTAATGTAACGTGTCATATGCCAATTACAGAGCAGGGTAAGGCACAACGTGGGTTAGGTTAAGGCACAACGTGGGTTAGGTTAAGGCACAACGTGGGTTAGGTTAAGGCACAACGTGGGTTAGGTTAAGGCACAACGTGGGTTAGGTTAAGGCACAACGTGGGTTAGGTTAAGGCACAACGTGGGTTAGGTTAAGGCACAACGTGGGTTAGGTTAAGGCACAACGTGGGTTAGGTTAAGGCACAACGTGGGTTAGGTTAAGCCACAACGTGGGTTAGGTTAAGCCACAACGTGGGTTAGGTTAAGCCACAACGTGGGTTAGGTTAAGCCACAACGTGGGTTAGGTTAAGCCACAACGTGGGTTAGGTTAAGCCACAACGTGGGTTAGGTTAAGCCACAACGTGGGTTAGGTTAAGGCACAACGTGGGTTAGGTTAAGGCACAA
>NW_026046955.1:0-41905 GCF_023864275.1 Schistocerca cancellata
CTGCCGAACGTAGGTGAGACGCACAACACAGCTGCTCGATGCACCGCCTGTCATTCGTTTGGTGCGTGCGGCCTCCGACACCCACTGGCGACGCGCCTTGTTCCTGTTATCCGGCGCAGGGCTTGCGCGCGGCCGGGCGGCGGGGGCACTGCGCGGGGTGTTGCAGTGTCCTGCTGGACCGACGGAAGCTTTCTCACCTGCCTGACACACGCCGCGCTTCCAGATTTATGCGTAATTTGCGCGGTGCATTTGCATTCGCGCCTGTCCCCCCCTCCCGTCCCGACTTGTCCCGACTTTGCTCGACTGCCGCTCGCTGCCGCTCGGGTCGCGGCCCATATGACAGCACAAGCACGAGAAACATCTGCGAGACGGGCGCGGGCCTGACCGGCGTGTCCGAGACGCCGTGGGCGGCCGTTCGGAGCTACTAGAGCAGCGCTGTGCCGTGCCATGGAAAGGTGCGAAACCAAGGACAGAAGACACAGAATTTTTGTTTACAAATTTGCACGTGTACACTGCTACAAAACAATAAGCCCGGACGTATTTCGGAACATTTCTGCCGCTTAATACTGTTTTGTTATTTCCAGAGACACTTTGGAAATTCTTCCTTGGCACACGCTTCTTCAAACTGAGTTCCCTAATATCGTATCTTTTGTTTATTACAACAGATTTAAGTCATTGTGGAAACATCTTTGTCGCATCGGAAAGGTAGCGTGAAGAGACGGCTGGCAGGGCTGGCGACAAGAAAGCAAAATATGAAGACAGCCAGAGGTCCCAGGCAGTCGCCGATCCGAATACTAACGTTGTTGCTTAACTTGGGTGATGGCACGAGAACGGTTGGTTTTTATTTATTTATTTATTTATTTAGTTACTTTTCGGAATTTAGCACTGCTGCGTAACAGTAGGCTCTGGCGCATTTCAAGAACACATCTGTCGATTGGTAGTGTTTTGTCATTTTCAACGAGTTCCTAGCACTCTTCCTTCGCGCATTCTTACTCAAACCGAGTTCATTACCGTAATTTCGTATCTTACGTTTAATACAGTACTTTAAAATGCTTGTGGAAGCATCTTTGTCGACACCTGAAAGTTATTATGAAAAGAGGCCTGGCAGGTGTAGCGACGTAAAAATGAAAAAATGAGAAAGAGCCAACAGCACGCGGTGTTCCCAGGCGGTCACCCATCCAAGTACTAACCGCGCCCGATGTTGCTTAACTTCGGTGATCGGACGAGAACCGGTGTAGTCAACATGGTATGGCCGTTGGCGTCCTTATACTGTAGCCGCACCACGGAGGAAGCATTCGCCTCTTCTCCCAACACACGCAATCGCCGCTTTCCGTGGCACATTTGACGCAAAGCGCGTCTTTCCACCTCGAAGGTGGCGCGGAGTGCGCGCTCGCCTCGGCGTCTCATAGGCGACTGCCGAACGTAGGTGAGACGCACAACACAGCTGCTCGATGCACCGCCTGTCATTCGTTTGGTGCGTGCGGCCTCCGACACCCACTGGCGACGCGCCTTGTTCCTGTTATCCGGCGCAGGGCTTGCGCGCGGCCGGGCGGCGGGGGCACTGCGCAGGGTGTTGCAGTGTCCTGCTGGACCGACGGAAGCTTTCTCACCTGCCTGACACACGCCGCGCTTCCAGATTTATGCGTAATTTGCGCGGTGCATTTGCATTCGCGCCTGTCCCCCCTCCCGTCCCGACTTGTCCCGACTTTGCTCGACTGCCGCTCGCTGCCGCTCGGGTCGCGGCCCATATGACAGCACAAGCACGAGAAACATCTGCGAGACGGGCGCGGGCCTGACCGGCGTGTCCGAGACGCCGTGGGCGGCCGTTCGGAGCTACTAGAGCAGCGCTGTGCCGTGCCATGGAAAGGTGCGAAACCAAGGACAGAAGACACAGAATTTTTGTTTACAAATTTGCACGTGTACACTGCTACAAAACAATAAGCCCGGACGTATTTCGGAACATTTCTGCCGCTTAATACTGTTTTGTTATTTCCAGAGACACTTTGGAAATCTTCCTTGGCACACGCTTCTTCAAACTGAGTTCCCTAATATCGTATCTTTTGTTTATTACAACAGATTTAAGTCATTGTGGAAACATCTTTGTCGCATCGGAAAGGTAGCGTGAAGAGACGGCTGGCAGGGCTGGCGACAAGAAAGCAAAATATGAAGACAGCCAGAGGTCCCAGGCAGTCGCCGATCCGAATACTAACGTTGTTGCTTAACTTGGGTGATGGCACGAGAACGGTTGGTTTTTTTTTATTTATTTATTTATTTAGTTACTTTTCGGAATTTAGCACTGCTGCGTAACAGTAGGCTCTGGCGCATTTCAAGAACACATCTGTCGATTGGTAGTGTTTTGTCATTTTCAACGAGTTCCTAGCACTCTTCCTTCGCGCATTCTTACTCAAACCGAGTTCATTACCGTAATTTCGTATCTTACGTTTAATACAGTACTTTAAAATGCTTGTGGAAGCATCTTTGTCGACACCTGAAAGTTATTATGAAAAGAGGCCTGGCAGGTGTAGCGACGTAAAAATGAAAAAATGAGAAAGAGCCAACAGCACGCGGTGTTCCCAGGCGGTCACCCATCCAAGTACTAACCGCGCCCGATGTTGCTTAACTTCGGTGATCGGACGAGAACCGGTGTAGTCAACATGGTATGGCCGTTGGCGTCCTTATACTGTAGCCGCACCACGGAGGAAGCATTCGCCTCTTCTCCCAACACACGCAATCGCCGCTTTCCGTGGCACATTTGACGCAAAGCGCGTCTTTCCACCTCGAAGGTGGCGCGGAGTGCGCGCTCGCCTCGGCGTCTCATAGGCGACTGCCGAACGTAGGTGAGACGCACAACACAGCTGCTCGATGCACCGCCTGTCATTCGTTTGGTGCGTGCGGCCTCCGACACCCACTGGCGACGCGCCTTGTTCCTGTTATCCGGCGCAGGGCTTGCGCGCGGCCGGGCGGCGGGGGCACTGCGCGGGGTGTTGCAGTGTCCTGCTGGACCGACGGAAGCTTTCTCACCTGCCTGACACACGCCGCGCTTCCAGATTTATGCGTAATTTGCGCGGTGCATTTTGCATTCGCGCCTGTCCCCCCTCCCGTCCCGACTTGTCCCGACTTTGCTCGACTGCCGCTCGCTGCCGCTCGGGTCGCGGCCCATATGACAGCACAAGCACGAGAAACATCTGCGAGACGGGCGCGGGCCTGACCGGCGTGTCCGAGACGCCGTGGGCGGCCGTTCGGAGCTACTAGAGCAGCGCTGTGCCGTGCCATGGAAAGGTGCGAAACCAAGGACAGAAGACACAGAATTTTTGTTTACAAATTTGCACGTGTACACTGCTACAAAACAATAAGCCCGGACGTATTTCGGAACATTTCTGCCGCTTAATACTGTTTTGTTATTTCCAGAGACACTTTGGAAATCTTCCTTGGCACACGCTTCTTCAAACTGAGTTCCCTAATATCGTATCTTTTGTTTATTACAACAGATTTAAGTCATTGTGGAAACATCTTTGTCGCATCGGAAAGGTAGCGTGAAGAGACGGCTGGCAGGGCTGGCGACAAGAAAGCAAAATATGAAGACAGCCAGAGGTCCCAGGCAGTCGCCGATCCGAATACTAACGTTGTTGCTTAACTTGGGTGATGGCACGAGAACGGTTGGTTTTTATTTATTTATTTATTTATTTAGTTACTTTTCGGAATTTAGCACTGCTGCGTAACAGTAGGCTCTGGCGCATTTCAAGAACACATCTGTCGATTGGTAGTGTTTTGTCATTTTCAACGAGTTCCTAGCACTCTTCCTTCGCGCATTCTTACTCAAACCGAGTTCATTACCGTAATTTCGTATCTTACGTTTAATACAGTACTTTAAAATGCTTGTGGAAGCATCTTTGTCGACACCTGAAAGTTATTATGAAAAGAGGCCTGGCAGGTGTAGCGACGTAAAAATGAAAAAATGAGAAAGAGCCAACAGCACGCGGTGTTCCCAGGCGGTCACCCATCCAAGTACTAACCGCGCCCGATGTTGCTTAACTTCGGTGATCGGACGAGAACCGGTGTAGTCAACATGGTATGGCCGTTGGCGTCCTTATACTGTAGCCGCACCACGGAGGAAGCATTCGCCTCTTCTCCCAACACACGCAATCGCCGCTTTCCGTGGCACATTTGACGCAAAGCGCGTCTTTCCACCTCGAAGGTGGCGCGGAGTGCGCGCTCGCCTCGGCGTCTCATAGGCGACTGCCGAACGTAGGTGAGACGCACAACACAGCTGCTCGATGCACCGCCTGTCATTCGTTTGGTGCGTGCGGCCTCCGACACCCACTGGCGACGCGCCTTGTTCCTGTTATCCGGCGCAGGGCTTGCGCGCGGCCGGGCGGCGGGGGCACTGCGCAGGGTGTTGCAGTGTCCTGCTGGACCGACGGAAGCTTTCTCACCTGCCTGACACACGCCGCGCTTCCAGATTTATGCGTAATTTGCGCGGTGCATTTGCATTCGCGCCTGTCCCCCCTCCCGTCCCGACTTGTCCCGACTTTGCTCGACTGCCGCTCGCTGCCGCTCGGGTCGCGGCCCATATGACAGCACAAGCACGAGAAACATCTGCGAGACGGGCGCGGGCCTGACCGGCGTGTCCGAGACGCCGTGGGCGGCCGTTCGGAGCTACTAGAGCAGCGCTGTGCCGTGCCATGGAAAGGTGCGAAACCAAGGACAGAAGACACAGAATTTTTGTTTACAAATTTGCACGTGTACACTGCTACAAAACAATAAGCCCGGACGTATTTCGGAACATTTCTGCCGCTTAATACTGTTTTGTTATTTCCAGAGACACTTTGGAAATCTTCCTTGGCACACGCTTCTTCAAACTGAGTTCCCTAATATCGTATCTTTTGTTTATTACAACAGATTTAAGTCATTGTGGAAACATCTTTGTCGCATCGGAAAGGTAGCGTGAAGAGACGGCTGGCAGGGCTGGCGACAAGAAAGCAAAATATGAAGACAGCCAGAGGTCCCAGGCAGTCGCCGATCCGAATACTAACGTTGTTGCTTAACTTGGGTGATGGCACGAGAACGGTTGGTTTTTTTTTATTTATTTATTTATTTAGTTACTTTTCGGAATTTAGCACTGCTGCGTAACAGTAGGCTCTGGCGCATTTCAAGAACACATCTGTCGATTGGTAGTGTTTTGTCATTTTCAACGAGTTCCTAGCACTCTTCCTTCGCGCATTCTTACTCAAACCGAGTTCATTACCGTAATTTCGTATCTTACGTTTAATACAGTACTTTAAAATGCTTGTGGAAGCATCTTTGTCGACACCTGAAAGTTATTATGAAAAGAGGCCTGGCAGGTGTAGCGACGTAAAAATGAAAAAATGAGAAAGAGCCAACAGCACGCGGTGTTCCCAGGCGGTCACCCATCCAAGTACTAACCGCGCCCGATGTTGCTTAACTTCGGTGATCGGACGAGAACCGGTGTAGTCAACATGGTATGGCCGTTGGCGTCCTTATACTGTAGCCGCACCACGGAGGAAGCATTCGCCTCTTCTCCCAACACACGCAATCGCCGCTTTCCGTGGCACATTTGACGCAAAGCGCGTCTTTCCACCTCGAAGGTGGCGCGGAGTGCGCGCTCGCCTCGGCGTCTCATAGGCGACTGCCGAACGTAGGTGAGACGCACAACACAGCTGCTCGATGCACCGCCTGTCATTCGTTTGGTGCGTGCGGCCTCCGACACCCACTGGCGACGCGCCTTGTTCCTGTTATCCGGCGCAGGGCTTGCGCGCGGCCGGGCGGCGGGGGCACTGCGCGGGGTGTTGCAGTGTCCTGCTGGACCGACGGAAGCTTTCTCACCTGCCTGACACACGCCGCGCTTCCAGATTTATGCGTAATTTGCGCGGTGCATTTGCATTCGCGCCTGTCCCCCCCTCCCGTCCCGACTTGTCCCGACTTTGCTCGACTGCCGCTCGCTGCCGCTCGGGTCGCGGCCCATATGACAGCACAAGCACGAGAAACATCTGCGAGACGGGCGCGGGCCTGACCGGCGTGTCCGAGACGCCGTGGGCGGCCGTTCGGAGCTACTAGAGCAGCGCTGTGCCGTGCCATGGAAAGGTGCGAAACCAAGGACAGAAGACACAGAATTTTTGTTTACAAATTTGCACGTGTACACTGCTACAAAACAATAAGCCCGGACGTATTTCGGAACATTTCTGCCGCTTAATACTGTTTTGTTATTTCCAGAGACACTTTGGAAATCTTCCTTGGCACACGCTTCTTCAAACTGAGTTCCCTAATATCGTATCTTTTGTTTATTACAACAGATTTAAGTCATTGTGGAAACATCTTTGTCGCATCGGAAAGGTAGCGTGAAGAGACGGCTGGCAGGGCTGGCGACAAGAAAGCAAAATATGAAGACAGCCAGAGGTCCCAGGCAGTCGCCGATCCGAATACTAACGTTGTTGCTTAACTTGGGTGATGGCACGAGAACGGTTGGTTTTTATTTATTTATTTATTTATTTAGTTACTTTTCGGAATTTAGCACTGCTGCGTAACAGTAGGCTCTGGCGCATTTCAAGAACACATCTGTCGATTGGTAGTGTTTTGTCATTTTCAACGAGTTCCTAGCACTCTTCCTTCGCGCATTCTTACTCAAACCGAGTTCATTACCGTAATTTCGTATCTTACGTTTAATACAGTACTTTAAAATGCTTGTGGAAGCATCTTTGTCGACACCTGAAAGTTATTATGAAAAGAGGCCTGGCAGGTGTAGCGACGTAAAAATGAAAAAATGAGAAAGAGCCAACAGCACGCGGTGTTCCCAGGCGGTCACCCATCCAAGTACTAACCGCGCCCGATGTTGCTTAACTTCGGTGATCGGACGAGAACCGGTGTAGTCAACATGGTATGGCCGTTGGCGTCCTTATACTGTAGCCGCACCACGGAGGAAGCATTCGCCTCTTCTCCCAACACACGCAATCGCCGCTTTCCGTGGCACATTTGACGCAAAGCGCGTCTTTCCACCTCGAAGGTGGCGCGGAGTGCGCGCTCGCCTCGGCGTCTCATAGGCGACTGCCGAACGTAGGTGAGACGCACAACACAGCTGCTCGATGCACCGCCTGTCATTCGTTTGGTGCGTGCGGCCTCCGACACCCACTGGCGACGCGCCTTGTTCCTGTTATCCGGCGCAGGGCTTGCGCGCGGCCGGGCGGCGGGGGCACTGCGCAGGGTGTTGCAGTGTCCTGCTGGACCGACGGAAGCTTTCTCACCTGCCTGACACACGCCGCGCTTCCAGATTTATGCGTAATTTGCGCGGTGCATTTGCATTCGCGCCTGTCCCCCCTCCCGTCCCGACTTGTCCCGACTTTGCTCGACTGCCGCTCGCTGCCGCTCGGGTCGCGGCCCATATGACAGCACAAGCACGAGAAACATCTGCGAGACGGGCGCGGGCCTGACCGGCGTGTCCGAGACGCCGTGGGCGGCCGTTCGGAGCTACTAGAGCAGCGCTGTGCCGTGCCATGGAAAGGTGCGAAACCAAGGACAGAAGACACAGAATTTTTGTTTACAAATTTGCACGTGTACACTGCTACAAAACAATAAGCCCGGACGTATTTCGGAACATTTCTGCCGCTTAATACTGTTTTGTTATTTCCAGAGACACTTTGGAAATCTTCCTTGGCACACGCTTCTTCAAACTGAGTTCCCTAATATCGTATCTTTTGTTTATTACAACAGATTTAAGTCATTGTGGAAACATCTTTGTCGCATCGGAAAGGTAGCGTGAAGAGACGGCTGGCAGGGCTGGCGACAAGAAAGCAAAATATGAAGACAGCCAGAGGTCCCAGGCAGTCGCCGATCCGAATACTAACGTTGTTGCTTAACTTGGGTGATGGCACGAGAACGGTTGGTTTTTTTTTATTTATTTATTTATTTAGTTACTTTTCGGAATTTAGCACTGCTGCGTAACAGTAGGCTCTGGCGCATTTCAAGAACACATCTGTCGATTGGTAGTGTTTTGTCATTTTCAACGAGTTCCTAGCACTCTTCCTTCGCGCATTCTTACTCAAACCGAGTTCATTACCGTAATTTCGTATCTTACGTTTAATACAGTACTTTAAAATGCTTGTGGAAGCATCTTTGTCGACACCTGAAAG
Source organism: Schistocerca cancellata (assembly GCF_023864275.1). Taxonomy (NCBI): domain Eukaryota; kingdom Metazoa; phylum Arthropoda; class Insecta; order Orthoptera; family Acrididae; genus Schistocerca; species Schistocerca cancellata. Next base: position 8,142 of record NW_026046955.1, read on the forward strand.
TTATTATGAAAAGAGGCCTGGCAGGTGTAGCGACGTAAAAATGAAAAAATGAGAAAGAGCCAACAGCACGCGGTGTTCCCAGGCGGTCACCCATCCAAGTACTAACCGCGCCCGATGTTGCTTAACTTCGGTGATCGGACGAGAACCGGTGTAGTCAACATGGTATGGCCGTTGGCGTCCTTATACTGTAGCCGCACCACGGAGGAAGCATTCGCCTCTTCTCCCAACACACGCAATCGCCGCTTTCCGTGGCACATTTGACGCAAAGCGCGTCTTTCCACCTCGAAGGTGGCGCGGAGTGCGCGCTCGCCTCGGCGTCTCATAGGCGACTGCCGAACGTAGGTGAGACGCACAACACAGCTGCTCGATGCACCGCCTGTCATTCGTTTGGTGCGTGCGGCCTCCGACACCCACTGGCGACGCGCCTTGTTCCTGTTATCCGGCGCAGGGCTTGCGCGCGGCCGGGCGGCGGGGGCACTGCGCGGGGTGTTGCAGTGTCCTGCTGGACCGACGGAAGCTTTCTCACCTGCCTGACACACGCCGCGCTTCCAGATTTATGCGTAATTTGCGCGGTGCATTTGCATTCGCGCCTGTCCCCCCTCCCGTCCCGACTTGTCCCGACTTTGCTCGACTGCCGCTCGCTGCCGCTCGGGTCGCGGCCCATATGACAGCACAAGCACGAGAAACATCTGCGAGACGGGCGCGGGCCTGACCGGCGTGTCCGAGACGCCGTGGGCGGCCGTTCGGAGCTACTAGAGCAGCGCTGTGCCGTGCCATGGAAAGGTGCGAAACCAAGGACAGAAGACACAGAATTTTTGTTTACAAATTTGCACGTGTACACTGCTACAAAACAATAAGCCCGGACGTATTTCGGAACATTTCTGCCGCTTAATACTGTTTTGTTATTTCCAGAGACACTTTGGAAATCTTCCTTGGCACACGCTTCTTCAAACTGAGTTCCCTAATATCGTATCTTTTGTTTATTACAACAGATTTAAGTCATTGTGGAAACATCTTTGTCGCATCGGAAAGGTAGCGTGAAGAGACGGCTGGCAGGGCTGGCGACAAGAAAGCAAAATATGAAGACAGCCAGAGGTCCCAGGCAGTCGCCGATCCGAATACTAACGTTGTTGCTTAACTTGGGTGATGGCACGAGAACGGTTGGTTTTTATTTATTTATTTATTTATTTAGTTACTTTTCGGAATTTAGCACTGCTGCGTAACAGTAGGCTCTGGCGCATTTCAAGAACACATCTGTCGATTGGTAGTGTTTTGTCATTTTCAACGAGTTCCTAGCACTCTTCCTTCGCGCATTCTTACTCAAACCGAGTTCATTACCGTAATTTCGTATCTTACGTTTAATACAGTACTTTAAAATGCTTGTGGAAGCATCTTTGTCGACACCTGAAAGTTATTATGAAAAGAGGCCTGGCAGGTGTAGCGACGTAAAAATGAAAAAATGAGAAAGAGCCAACAGCACGCGGTGTTCCCAGGCGGTCACCCATCCAAGTACTAACCGCGCCCGATGTTGCTTAACTTCGGTGATCGGACGAGAACCGGTGTAGTCAACATGGTATGGCCGTTGGCGTCCTTATACTGTAGCCGCACCACGGAGGAAGCATTCGCCTCTTCTCCCAACACACGCAATCGCCGCTTTCCGTGGCACATTTGACGCAAAGCGCGTCTTTCCACCTCGAAGGTGGCGCGGAGTGCGCGCTCGCCTCGGCGTCTCATAGGCGACTGCCGAACGTAGGTGAGACGCACAACACAGCTGCTCGATGCACCGCCTGTCATTCGTTTGGTGCGTGCGGCCTCCGACACCCACTGGCGACGCGCCTTGTTCCTGTTATCCGGCGCAGGGCTTGCGCGCGGCCGGGCGGCGGGGGCACTGCGCAGGGTGTTGCAGTGTCCTGCTGGACCGACGGAAGCTTTCTCACCTGCCTGACACACGCCGCGCTTCCAGATTTATGCGTAATTTGCGCGGTGCATTTGCATTCGCGCCTGTCCCCCCTCCCGTCCCGACTTGTCCCGACTTTGCTCGACTGCCGCTCGCTGCCGCTCGGGTCGCGGCCCATATGACAGCACAAGCACGAGAAACATCTGCGAGACGGGCGCGGGCCTGACCGGCGTGTCCGAGACGCCGTGGGCGGCCGTTCGGAGCTACTAGAGCAGCGCTGTGCCGTGCCATGGAAAGGTGCGAAACCAAGGACAGAAGACACAGAATTTTTGTTTACAAATTTGCACGTGTACACTGCTACAAAACAATAAGCCCGGACGTATTTCGGAACATTTCTGCCGCTTAATACTGTTTTGTTATTTCCAGAGACACTTTGGAAATCTTCCTTGGCACACGCTTCTTCAAACTGAGTTCCCTAATATCGTATCTTTTGTTTATTACAACAGATTTAAGTCATTGTGGAAACATCTTTGTCGCATCGGAAAGGTAGCGTGAAGAGACGGCTGGCAGGGCTGGCGACAAGAAAGCAAAATATGAAGACAGCCAGAGGTCCCAGGCAGTCGCCGATCCGAATACTAACGTTGTTGCTTAACTTGGGTGATGGCACGAGAACGGTTGGTTTTTATTTATTTATTTATTTATTTAGTTACTTTTCGGAATTTAGCACTGCTGCGTAACAGTAGGCTCTGGCGCATTTCAAGAACACATCTGTCGATTGGTAGTGTTTTGTCATTTTCAACGAGTTCCTAGCACTCTTCCTTCGCGCATTCTTACTCAAACCGAGTTCATTACCGTAATTTCGTATCTTACGTTTAATACAGTACTTTAAAATGCTTGTGGAAGCATCTTTGTCGACACCTGAAAGTTATTATGAAAAGAGGCCTGGCAGGTGTAGCGACGTAAAAATGAAAAAATGAGAAAGAGCCAACAGCACGCGGTGTTCCCAGGCGGTCACCCATCCAAGTACTAACCGCGCCCGATGTTGCTTAACTTCGGTGATCGGACGAGAACCGGTGTAGTCAACATGGTATGGCCGTTGGCGTCCTTATACTGTAGCCGCACCACGGAGGAAGCATTCGCCTCTTCTCCCAACACACGCAATCGCCGCTTTCCGTGGCACATTTGACGCAAAGCGCGTCTTTCCACCTCGAAGGTGGCGCGGAGTGCGCGCTCGCCTCGGCGTCTCATAGGCGACTGCCGAACGTAGGTGAGACGCACAACACAGCTGCTCGATGCACCGCCTGTCATTCGTTTGGTGCGTGCGGCCTCCGACACCCACTGGCGACGCGCCTTGTTCCTGTTATCCGGCGCAGGGCTTGCGCGCGGCCGGGCGGCGGGGGCACTGCGCAGGGTGTTGCAGTGTCCTGCTGGACCGACGGAAGCTTTCTCACCTGCCTGACACACGCCGCGCTTCCAGATTTATGCGTAATTTGCGCGGTGCATTTGCATTCGCGCCTGTCCCCCCTCCCGTCCCGACTTGTCCCGACTTTGCTCGACTGCCGCTCGCTGCCGCTCGGGTCGCGGCCCATATGACAGCACAAGCACGAGAAACATCTGCGAGACGGGCGCGGGCCTGACCGGCGTGTCCGAGACGCCGTGGGCGGCCGTTCGGAGCTACTAGAGCAGCGCTGTGCCGTGCCATGGAAAGGTGCGAAACCAAGGACAGAAGACACAGAATTTTTGTTTACAAATTTGCACGTGTACACTGCTACAAAACAATAAGCCCGGACGTATTTCGGAACATTTCTGCCGCTTAATACTGTTTTGTTATTTCCAGAGACACTTTGGAAATCTTCCTTGGCACACGCTTCTTCAAACTGAGTTCCCTAATATCGTATCTTTTGTTTATTACAACAGATTTAAGTCATTGTGGAAACATCTTTGTCGCATCGGAAAGGTAGCGTGAAGAGACGGCTGGCAGGGCTGGCGACAAGAAAGCAAAATATGAAGACAGCCAGAGGTCCCAGGCAGTCGCCGATCCGAATACTAACGTTGTTGCTTAACTTGGGTGATGGCACGAGAACGGTTGGTTTTTATTTATTTATTTATTTATTTAGTTACTTTTCGGAATTTAGCACTGCTGCGTAACAGTAGGCTCTGGCGCATTTCAAGAACACATCTGTCGATTGGTAGTGTTTTGTCATTTTCAACGAGTTCCTAGCACTCTTCCTTCGCGCATTCTTACTCAAACCGAGTTCATTACCGTAATTTCGTATCTTACGTTTAATACAGTACTTTAAAATGCTTGTGGAAGCATCTTTGTCGACACCTGAAAGTTATTATGAAAAGAGGCCTGGCAGGTGTAGCGACGTAAAAATGAAAAAATGAGAAAGAGCCAACAGCACGCGGTGTTCCCAGGCGGTCACCCATCCAAGTACTAACCGCGCCCGATGTTGCTTAACTTCGGTGATCGGACGAGAACCGGTGTAGTCAACATGGTATGGCCGTTGGCGTCCTTATACTGTAGCCGCACCACGGAGGAAGCATTCGCCTCTTCTCCCAACACACGCAATCGCCGCTTTCCGTGGCACATTTGACGCAAAGCGCGTCTTTCCACCTCGAAGGTGGCGCGGAGTGCGCGCTCGCCTCGGCGTCTCATAGGCGACTGCCGAACGTAGGTGAGACGCACAACACAGCTGCTCGATGCACCGCCTGTCATTCGTTTGGTGCGTGCGGCCTCCGACACCCACTGGCGACGCGCCTTGTTCCTGTTATCCGGCGCAGGGCTTGCGCGCGGCCGGGCGGCGGGGGCACTGCGCAGGGTGTTGCAGTGTCCTGCTGGACCGACGGAAGCTTTCTCACCTGCCTGACACACGCCGCGCTTCCAGATTTATGCGTAATTTGCGCGGTGCATTTGCATTCGCGCCTGTCCCCCCTCCCGTCCCGACTTGTCCCGACTTTGCTCGACTGCCGCTCGCTGCCGCTCGGGTCGCGGCCCATATGACAGCACAAGCACGAGAAACATCTGCGAGACGGGCGCGGGCCTGACCGGCGTGTCCGAGACGCCGTGGGCGGCCGTTCGGAGCTACTAGAGCAGCGCTGTGCCGTGCCATGGAAAGGTGCGAAACCAAGGACAGAAGACACAGAATTTTTGTTTACAAATTTGCACGTGTACACTGCTACAAAACAATAAGCCCGGACGTATTTCGGAACATTTCTGCCGCTTAATACTGTTTTGTTATTTCCAGAGACACTTTGGAAATCTTCCTTGGCACACGCTTCTTCAAACTGAGTTCCCTAATATCGTATCTTTTGTTTATTACAACAGATTTAAGTCATTGTGGAAACATCTTTGTCGCATCGGAAAGGTAGCGTGAAGAGACGGCTGGCAGGGCTGGCGACAAGAAAGCAAAATATGAAGACAGCCAGAGGTCCCAGGCAGTCGCCGATCCGAATACTAACGTTGTTGCTTAACTTGGGTGATGGCACGAGAACGGTTGGTTTTTTTTTATTTATTTATTTATTTAGTTACTTTTCGGAATTTAGCACTGCTGCGTAACAGTAGGCTCTGGCGCATTTCAAGAACACATCTGTCGATTGGTAGTGTTTTGTCATTTTCAACGAGTTCCTAGCACTCTTCCTTCGCGCATTCTTACTCAAACCGAGTTCATTACCGTAATTTCGTATCTTACGTTTAATACAGTACTTTAAAATGCTTGTGGAAGCATCTTTGTCGACACCTGAAAGTTATTATGAAAAGAGGCCTGGCAGGTGTAGCGACGTAAAAATGAAAAAATGAGAAAGAGCCAACAGCACGCGGTGTTCCCAGGCGGTCACCCATCCAAGTACTAACCGCGCCCGATGTTGCTTAACTTCGGTGATCGGACGAGAACCGGTGTAGTCAACATGGTATGGCCGTTGGCGTCCTTATACTGTAGCCGCACCACGGAGGAAGCATTCGCCTCTTCTCCCAACACACGCAATCGCCGCTTTCCGTGGCACATTTGACGCAAAGCGCGTCTTTCCACCTCGAAGGTGGCGCGGAGTGCGCGCTCGCCTCGGCGTCTCATAGGCGACTGCCGAACGTAGGTGAGACGCACAACACAGCTGCTCGATGCACCGCCTGTCATTCGTTTGGTGCGTGCGGCCTCCGACACCCACTGGCGACGCGCCTTGTTCCTGTTATCCGGCGCAGGGCTTGCGCGCGGCCGGGCGGCGGGGGCACTGCGCGGGGTGTTGCAGTGTCCTGCTGGACCGACGGAAGCTTTCTCACCTGCCTGACACACGCCGCGCTTCCAGATTTATGCGTAATTTGCGCGGTGCATTTGCATTCGCGCCTGTCCCCCCTCCCGTCCCGACTTGTCCCGACTTTGCTCGACTGCCGCTCGCTGCCGCTCGGGTCGCGGCCCATATGACAGCACAAGCACGAGAAACATCTGCGAGACGGGCGCGGGCCTGACCGGCGTGTCCGAGACGCCGTGGGCGGCCGTTCGGAGCTACTAGAGCAGCGCTGTGCCGTGCCATGGAAAGGTGCGAAACCAAGGACAGAAGACACAGAATTTTTGTTTACAAATTTGCACGTGTACACTGCTACAAAACAATAAGCCCGGACGTATTTCGGAACATTTCTGCCGCTTAATACTGTTTTGTTATTTCCAGAGACACTTTGGAAATCTTCCTTGGCACACGCTTCTTCAAACTGAGTTCCCTAATATCGTATCTTTTGTTTATTACAACAGATTTAAGTCATTGTGGAAACATCTTTGTCGCATCGGAAAGGTAGCGTGAAGAGACGGCTGGCAGGGCTGGCGACAAGAAAGCAAAATATGAAGACAGCCAGAGGTCCCAGGCAGTCGCCGATCCGAATACTAACGTTGTTGCTTAACTTGGGTGATGGCACGAGAACGGTTGGTTTTTATTTATTTATTTATTTATTTAGTTACTTTTCGGAATTTAGCACTGCTGCGTAACAGTAGGCTCTGGCGCATTTCAAGAACACATCTGTCGATTGGTAGTGTTTTGTCATTTTCAACGAGTTCCTAGCACTCTTCCTTCGCGCATTCTTACTCAAACCGAGTTCATTACCGTAATTTCGTATCTTACGTTTAATACAGTACTTTAAAATGCTTGTGGAAGCATCTTTGTCGACACCTGAAAGTTATTATGAAAAGAGGCCTGGCAGGTGTAGCGACGTAAAAATGAAAAAATGAGAAAGAGCCAACAGCACGCGGTGTTCCCAGGCGGTCACCCATCCAAGTACTAACCGCGCCCGATGTTGCTTAACTTCGGTGATCGGACGAGAACCGGTGTAGTCAACATGGTATGGCCGTTGGCGTCCTTATACTGTAGCCGCACCACGGAGGAAGCATTCGCCTCTTCTCCCAACACACGCAATCGCCGCTTTCCGTGGCACATTTGACGCAAAGCGCGTCTTTCCACCTCGAAGGTGGCGCGGAGTGCGCGCTCGCCTCGGCGTCTCATAGGCGACTGCCGAACGTAGGTGAGACGCACAACACAGCTGCTCGATGCACCGCCTGTCATTCGTTTGGTGCGTGCGGCCTCCGACACCCACTGGCGACGCGCCTTGTTCCTGTTATCCGGCGCAGGGCTTGCGCGCGGCCGGGCGGCGGGGGCACTGCGCAGGGTGTTGCAGTGTCCTGCTGGACCGACGGAAGCTTTCTCACCTGCCTGACACACGCCGCGCTTCCAGATTTATGCGTAATTTGCGCGGTGCATTTGCATTCGCGCCTGTCCCCCCTCCCGTCCCGACTTGTCCCGACTTTGCTCGACTACCGCTCGCTGCCGCTCGGGTCGCGGCCCATATGACAGCACAAGCACGAGAAACATCTGCGAGACGGGCGCGGGCCTGACCGGCGTGTCCGAGACGCCGTGGGCGGCCGTTCGGAGCTACTAGAGCAGCGCTGTGCCGTGCCATGGAAAGGTGCGAAACCAAGGACAGAAGACACAGAATTTTTGTTTACAAATTTGCACGTGTACACTGCTACAAAACAATAAGCCCGGACGTATTTCGGAACATTTCTGCCGCTTAATACTGTTTTGTTATTTCCAGAGACACTTTGGAAATCTTCCTTGGCACACGCTTCTTCAAACTGAGTTCCCTAATATCGTATCTTTTGTTTATTACAACAGATTTAAGTCATTGTGGAAACATCTTTGTCGCATCGGAAAGGTAGCGTGAAGAGACGGCTGGCAGGGCTGGCGACAAGAAAGCAAAATATGAAGACAGCCAGAGGTCCCAGGCAGTCGCCGATCCGAATACTAACGTTGTTGCTTAACTTGGGTGATGGCACGAGAACGGTTGGTTTTTTTTTATTTATTTATTTATTTAGTTACTTTTCGGAATTTAGCACTGCTGCGTAACAGTAGGCTCTGGCGCATTTCAAGAACACATCTGTCGATTGGTAGTGTTTTGTCATTTTCAACGAGTTCCTAGCACTCTTCCTTCGCGCATTCTTACTCAAACCGAGTTCATTACCGTAATTTCGTATCTTACGTTTAATACAGTACTTTAAAATGCTTGTGGAAGCATCTTTGTCGACACCTGAAAGTTATTATGAAAAGAGGCCTGGCAGGTGTAGCGACGTAAAAATGAAAAAATGAGAAAGAGCCAACAGCACGCGGTGTTCCCAGGCGGTCACCCATCCAAGTACTAACCGCGCCCGATGTTGCTTAACTTCGGTGATCGGACGAGAACCGGTGTAGTCAACATGGTATGGCCGTTGGCGTCCTTATACTGTAGCCGCACCACGGAGGAAGCATTCGCCTCTTCTCCCAACACACGCAATCGCCGCTTTCCGTGGCACATTTGACGCAAAGCGCGTCTTTCCACCTCGAAGGTGGCGCGGAGTGCGCGCTCGCCTCGGCGTCTCATAGGCGACTGCCGAACGTAGGTGAGACGCACAACACAGCTGCTCGATGCACCGCCTGTCATTCGTTTGGTGCGTGCGGCCTCCGACACCCACTGGCGACGCGCCTTGTTCCTGTTATCCGGCGCAGGGCTTGCGCGCGGCCGGGCGGCGGGGGCACTGCGCGGGGTGTTGCAGTGTCCTGCTGGACCGACGGAAGCTTTCTCACCTGCCTGACACACGCCGCGCTTCCAGATTTATGCGTAATTTGCGCGGTGCATTTGCATTCGCGCCTGTCCCCCCTCCCGTCCCGACTTGTCCCGACTTTGCTCGACTGCCGCTCGCTGCCGCTCGGGTCGCGGCCCATATGACAGCACAAGCACGAGAAACATCTGCGAGACGGGCGCGGGCCTGACCGGCGTGTCCGAGACGCCGTGGGCGGCCGTTCGGAGCTACTAGAGCAGCGCTGTGCCGTGCCATGGAAAGGTGCGAAACCAAGGACAGAAGACACAGAATTTTTGTTTACAAATTTGCACGTGTACACTGCTACAAAACAATAAGCCCGGACGTATTTCGGAACATTTCTGCCGCTTAATACTGTTTTGTTATTTCCAGAGACACTTTGGAAATCTTCCTTGGCACACGCTTCTTCAAACTGAGTTCCCTAATATCGTATCTTTTGTTTATTACAACAGATTTAAGTCATTGTGGAAACATCTTTGTCGCATCGGAAAGGTAGCGTGAAGAGACGGCTGGCAGGGCTGGCGACAAGAAAGCAAAATATGAAGACAGCCAGAGGTCCCAGGCAGTCGCCGATCCGAATACTAACGTTGTTGCTTAACTTGGGTGATGGCACGAGAACGGTTGGTTTTTATTTATTTATTTATTTATTTAGTTACTTTTCGGAATTTAGCACTGCTGCGTAACAGTAGGCTCTGGCGCATTTCAAGAACACATCTGTCGATTGGTAGTGTTTTGTCATTTTCAACGAGTTCCTAGCACTCTTCCTTCGCGCATTCTTACTCAAACCGAGTTCATTACCGTAATTTCGTATCTTACGTTTAATACAGTACTTTAAAATGCTTGTGGAAGCATCTTTGTCGACACCTGAAAGTTATTATGAAAAGAGGCCTGGCAGGTGTAGCGACGTAAAAATGAAAAAATGAGAAAGAGCCAACAGCACGCGGTGTTCCCAGGCGGTCACCCATCCAAGTACTAACCGCGCCCGATGTTGCTTAACTTCGGTGATCGGACGAGAACCGGTGTAGTCAACATGGTATGGCCGTTGGCGTCCTTATACTGTAGCCGCACCACGGAGGAAGCATTCGCCTCTTCTCCCAACACACGCAATCGCCGCTTTCCGTGGCACATTTGACGCAAAGCGCGTCTTTCCACCTCGAAGGTGGCGCGGAGTGCGCGCTCGCCTCGGCGTCTCATAGGCGACTGCCGAACGTAGGTGAGACGCACAACACAGCTGCTCGATGCACCGCCTGTCATTCGTTTGGTGCGTGCGGCCTCCGACACCCACTGGCGACGCGCCTTGTTCCTGTTATCCGGCGCAGGGCTTGCGCGCGGCCGGGCGGCGGGGGCACTGCGCAGGGTGTTGCAGTGTCCTGCTGGACCGACGGAAGCTTTCTCACCTGCCTGACACACGCCGCGCTTCCAGATTTATGCGTAATTTGCGCGGTGCATTTGCATTCGCGCCTGTCCCCCCTCCCGTCCCGACTTGTCCCGACTTTGCTCGACTGCCGCTCGCTGCCGCTCGGGTCGCGGCCCATATGACAGCACAAGCACGAGAAACATCTGCGAGACGGGCGCGGGCCTGACCGGCGTGTCCGAGACGCCGTGGGCGGCCGTTCGGAGCTACTAGAGCAGCGCTGTGCCGTGCCATGGAAAGGTGCGAAACCAAGGACAGAAGACACAGAATTTTTGTTTACAAATTTGCACGTGTACACTGCTACAAAACAATAAGCCCGGACGTATTTCGGAACATTTCTGCCGCTTAATACTGTTTTGTTATTTCCAGAGACACTTTGGAAATCTTCCTTGGCACACGCTTCTTCAAACTGAGTTCCCTAATATCGTATCTTTTGTTTATTACAACAGATTTAAGTCATTGTGGAAACATCTTTGTCGCATCGGAAAGGTAGCGTGAAGAGACGGCTGGCAGGGCTGGCGACAAGAAAGCAAAATATGAAGACAGCCAGAGGTCCCAGGCAGTCGCCGATCCGAATACTAACGTTGTTGCTTAACTTGGGTGATGGCACGAGAACGGTTGGTTTTTATTTATTTATTTATTTATTTAGTTACTTTTCGGAATTTAGCACTGCTGCGTAACAGTAGGCTCTGGCGCATTTCAAGAACACATCTGTCGATTGGTAGTGTTTTGTCATTTTCAACGAGTTCCTAGCACTCTTCCTTCGCGCATTCTTACTCAAACCGAGTTCATTACCGTAATTTCGTATCTTACGTTTAATACAGTACTTTAAAATGCTTGTGGAAGCATCTTTGTCGACACCTGAAAGTTATTATGAAAAGAGGCCTGGCAGGTGTAGCGACGTAAAAATGAAAAAATGAGAAAGAGCCAACAGCACGCGGTGTTCCCAGGCGGTCACCCATCCAAGTACTAACCGCGCCCGATGTTGCTTAACTTCGGTGATCGGACGAGAACCGGTGTAGTCAACATGGTATGGCCGTTGGCGTCCTTATACTGTAGCCGCACCACGGAGGAAGCATTCGCCTCTTCTCCCAACACACGCAATCGCCGCTTTCCGTGGCACATTTGACGCAAAGCGCGTCTTTCCACCTCGAAGGTGGCGCGGAGTGCGCGCTCGCCTCGGCGTCTCATAGGCGACTGCCGAACGTAGGTGAGACGCACAACACAGCTGCTCGATGCACCGCCTGTCATTCGTTTGGTGCGTGCGGCCTCCGACACCCACTGGCGACGCGCCTTGTTCCTGTTATCCGGCGCAGGGCTTGCGCGCGGCCGGGCGGCGGGGGCACTGCGCAGGGTGTTGCAGTGTCCTGCTGGACCGACGGAAGCTTTCTCACCTGCCTGACACACGCCGCGCTTCCAGATTTATGCGTAATTTGCGCGGTGCATTTGCATTCGCGCCTGTCCCCCCTCCCGTCCCGACTTGTCCCGACTTTGCTCGACTGCCGCTCGCTGCCGCTCGGGTCGCGGCCCATATGACAGCACAAGCACGAGAAACATCTGCGAGACGGGCGCGGGCCTGACCGGCGTGTCCGAGACGCCGTGGGCGGCCGTTCGGAGCTACTAGAGCAGCGCTGTGCCGTGCCATGGAAAGGTGCGAAACCAAGGACAGAAGACACAGAATTTTTGTTTACAAATTTGCACGTGTACACTGCTACAAAACAATAAGCCCGGACGTATTTCGGAACATTTCTGCCGCTTAATACTGTTTTGTTATTTCCAGAGACACTTTGGAAATCTTCCTTGGCACACGCTTCTTCAAACTGAGTTCCCTAATATCGTATCTTTTGTTTATTACAACAGATTTAAGTCATTGTGGAAACATCTTTGTCGCATCGGAAAGGTAGCGTGAAGAGACGGCTGGCAGGGCTGGCGACAAGAAAGCAAAATATGAAGACAGCCAGAGGTCCCAGGCAGTCGCCGATCCGAATACTAACGTTGTTGCTTAACTTGGGTGATGGCACGAGAACGGTTGGTTTTTATTTATTTATTTATTTATTTAGTTACTTTTCGGAATTTAGCACTGCTGCGTAACAGTAGGCTCTGGCGCATTTCAAGAACACATCTGTCGATTGGTAGTGTTTTGTCATTTTCAACGAGTTCCTAGCACTCTTCCTTCGCGCATTCTTACTCAAACCGAGTTCATTACCGTAATTTCGTATCTTACGTTTAATACAGTACTTTAAAATGCTTGTGGAAGCATCTTTGTCGACACCTGAAAGTTATTATGAAAAGAGGCCTGGCAGGTGTAGCGACGTAAAAATGAAAAAATGAGAAAGAGCCAACAGCACGCGGTGTTCCCAGGCGGTCACCCATCCAAGTACTAACCGCGCCCGATGTTGCTTAACTTCGGTGATCGGACGAGAACCGGTGTAGTCAACATGGTATGGCCGTTGGCGTCCTTATACTGTAGCCGCACCACGGAGGAAGCATTCGCCTCTTCTCCCAACACACGCAATCGCCGCTTTCCGTGGCACATTTGACGCAAAGCGCGTCTTTCCACCTCGAAGGTGGCGCGGAGTGCGCGCTCGCCTCGGCGTCTCATAGGCGACTGCCGAACGTAGGTGAGACGCACAACACAGCTGCTCGATGCACCGCCTGTCATTCGTTTGGTGCGTGCGGCCTCCGACACCCACTGGCGACGCGCCTTGTTCCTGTTATCCGGCGCAGGGCTTGCGCGCGGCCGGGCGGCGGGGGCACTGCGCAGGGTGTTGCAGTGTCCTGCTGGACCGACGGAAGCTTTCTCACCTGCCTGACACACGCCGCGCTTCCAGATTTATGCGTAATTTGCGCGGTGCATTTGCATTCGCGCCTGTCCCCCCTCCCGTCCCGACTTGTCCCGACTTTGCTCGACTGCCGCTCGCTGCCGCTCGGGTCGCGGCCCATATGACAGCACAAGCACGAGAAACATCTGCGAGACGGGCGCGGGCCTGACCGGCGTGTCCGAGACGCCGTGGGCGGCCGTTCGGAGCTACTAGAGCAGCGCTGTGCCGTGCCATGGAAAGGTGCGAAACCAAGGACAGAAGACACAGAATTTTTGTTTACAAATTTGCACGTGTACACTGCTACAAAACAATAAGCCCGGACGTATTTCGGAACATTTCTGCCGCTTAATACTGTTTTGTTATTTCCAGAGACACTTTGGAAATCTTCCTTGGCACACGCTTCTTCAAACTGAGTTCCCTAATATCGTATCTTTTGTTTATTACAACAGATTTAAGTCATTGTGGAAACATCTTTGTCGCATCGGAAAGGTAGCGTGAAGAGACGGCTGGCAGGGCTGGCGACAAGAAAGCAAAATATGAAGACAGCCAGAGGTCCCAGGCAGTCGCCGATCCGAATACTAACGTTGTTGCTTAACTTGGGTGATGGCACGAGAACGGTTGGTTTTTTTTTATTTATTTATTTATTTAGTTACTTTTCGGAATTTAGCACTGCTGCGTAACAGTAGGCTCTGGCGCATTTCAAGAACACATCTGTCGATTGGTAGTGTTTTGTCATTTTCAACGAGTTCCTAGCACTCTTCCTTCGCGCATTCTTACTCAAACCGAGTTCATTACCGTAATTTCGTATCTTACGTTTAATACAGTACTTTAAAATGCTTGTGGAAGCATCTTTGTCGACACCTGAAAGTTATTATGAAAAGAGGCCTGGCAGGTGTAGCGACGTAAAAATGAAAAAATGAGAAAGAGCCAACAGCACGCGGTGTTCCCAGGCGGTCACCCATCCAAGTACTAACCGCGCCCGATGTTGCTTAACTTCGGTGATCGGACGAGAACCGGTGTAGTCAACATGGTATGGCCGTTGGCGTCCTTATACTGTAGCCGCACCACGGAGGAAGCATTCGCCTCTTCTCCCAACACACGCAATCGCCGCTTTCCGTGGCACATTTGACGCAAAGCGCGTCTTTCCACCTCGAAGGTGGCGCGGAGTGCGCGCTCGCCTCGGCGTCTCATAGGCGACTGCCGAACGTAGGTGAGACGCACAACACAGCTGCTCGATGCACCGCCTGTCATTCGTTTGGTGCGTGCGGCCTCCGACACCCACTGGCGACGCGCCTTGTTCCTGTTATCCGGCGCAGGGCTTGCGCGCGGCCGGGCGGCGGGGGCACTGCGCGGGGTGTTGCAGTGTCCTGCTGGACCGACGGAAGCTTTCTCACCTGCCTGACACACGCCGCGCTTCCAGATTTATGCGTAATTTGCGCGGTGCATTTGCATTCGCGCCTGTCCCCCCTCCCGTCCCGACTTGTCCCGACTTTGCTCGACTGCCGCTCGCTGCCGCTCGGGTCGCGGCCCATATGACAGCACAAGCACGAGAAACATCTGCGAGACGGGCGCGGGCCTGACCGGCGTGTCCGAGACGCCGTGGGCGGCCGTTCGGAGCTACTAGAGCAGCGCTGTGCCGTGCCATGGAAAGGTGCGAAACCAAGGACAGAAGACACAGAATTTTTGTTTACAAATTTGCACGTGTACACTGCTACAAAACAATAAGCCCGGACGTATTTCGGAACATTTCTGCCGCTTAATACTGTTTTGTTATTTCCAGAGACACTTTGGAAATCTTCCTTGGCACACGCTTCTTCAAACTGAGTTCCCTAATATCGTATCTTTTGTTTATTACAACAGATTTAAGTCATTGTGGAAACATCTTTGTCGCATCGGAAAGGTAGCGTGAAGAGACGGCTGGCAGGGCTGGCGACAAGAAAGCAAAATATGAAGACAGCCAGAGGTCCCAGGCAGTCGCCGATCCGAATACTAACGTTGTTGCTTAACTTGGGTGATGGCACGAGAACGGTTGGTTTTTATTTATTTATTTATTTATTTAGTTACTTTTCGGAATTTAGCACTGCTGCGTAACAGTAGGCTCTGGCGCATTTCAAGAACACATCTGTCGATTGGTAGTGTTTTGTCATTTTCAACGAGTTCCTAGCACTCTTCCTTCGCGCATTCTTACTCAAACCGAGTTCATTACCGTAATTTCGTATCTTACGTTTAATACAGTACTTTAAAATGCTTGTGGAAGCATCTTTGTCGACACCTGAAAGTTATTATGAAAAGAGGCCTGGCAGGTGTAGCGACGTAAAAATGAAAAAATGAGAAAGAGCCAACAGCACGCGGTGTTCCCAGGCGGTCACCCATCCAAGTACTAACCGCGCCCGATGTTGCTTAACTTCGGTGATCGGACGAGAACCGGTGTAGTCAACATGGTATGGCCGTTGGCGTCCTTATACTGTAGCCGCACCACGGAGGAAGCATTCGCCTCTTCTCCCAACACACGCAATCGCCGCTTTCCGTGGCACATTTGACGCAAAGCGCGTCTTTCCACCTCGAAGGTGGCGCGGAGTGCGCGCTCGCCTCGGCGTCTCATAGGCGACTGCCGAACGTAGGTGAGACGCACAACACAGCTGCTCGATGCACCGCCTGTCATTCGTTTGGTGCGTGCGGCCTCCGACACCCACTGGCGACGCGCCTTGTTCCTGTTATCCGGCGCAGGGCTTGCGCGCGGCCGGGCGGCGGGGGCACTGCGCAGGGTGTTGCAGTGTCCTGCTGGACCGACGGAAGCTTTCTCACCTGCCTGACACACGCCGCGCTTCCAGATTTATGCGTAATTTGCGCGGTGCATTTGCATTCGCGCCTGTCCCCCCTCCCGTCCCGACTTGTCCCGACTTTGCTCGACTGCCGCTCGCTGCCGCTCGGGTCGCGGCCCATATGACAGCACAAGCACGAGAAACATCTGCGAGACGGGCGCGGGCCTGACCGGCGTGTCCGAGACGCCGTGGGCGGCCGTTCGGAGCTACTAGAGCAGCGCTGTGCCGTGCCATGGAAAGGTGCGAAACCAAGGACAGAAGACACAGAATTTTTGTTTACAAATTTGCACGTGTACACTGCTACAAAACAATAAGCCCGGACGTATTTCGGAACATTTCTGCCGCTTAATACTGTTTTGTTATTTCCAGAGACACTTTGGAAATCTTCCTTGGCACACGCTTCTTCAAACTGAGTTCCCTAATATCGTATCTTTTGTTTATTACAACAGATTTAAGTCATTGTGGAAACATCTTTGTCGCATCGGAAAGGTAGCGTGAAGAGACGGCTGGCAGGGCTGGCGACAAGAAAGCAAAATATGAAGACAGCCAGAGGTCCCAGGCAGTCGCCGATCCGAATACTAACGTTGTTGCTTAACTTGGGTGATGGCACGAGAACGGTTGGTTTTTTTTTATTTATTTATTTATTTAGTTACTTTTCGGAATTTAGCACTGCTGCGTAACAGTAGGCTCTGGCGCATTTCAAGAACACATCTGTCGATTGGTAGTGTTTTGTCATTTTCAACGAGTTCCTAGCACTCTTCCTTCGCGCATTCTTACTCAAACCGAGTTCATTACCGTAATTTCGTATCTTACGTTTAATACAGTACTTTAAAATGCTTGTGGAAGCATCTTTGTCGACACCTGAAAGTTATTATGAAAAGAGGCCTGGCAGGTGTAGCGACGTAAAAATGAAAAAATGAGAAAGAGCCAACAGCACGCGGTGTTCCCAGGCGGTCACCCATCCAAGTACTAACCGCGCCCGATGTTGCTTAACTTCGGTGATCGGACGAGAACCGGTGTAGTCAACATGGTATGGCCGTTGGCGTCCTTATACTGTAGCCGCACCACGGAGGAAGCATTCGCCTCTTCTCCCAACACACGCAATCGCCGCTTTCCGTGGCACATTTGACGCAAAGCGCGTCTTTCCACCTCGAAGGTGGCGCGGAGTGCGCGCTCGCCTCGGCGTCTCATAGGCGACTGCCGAACGTAGGTGAGACGCACAACACAGCTGCTCGATGCACCGCCTGTCATTCGTTTGGTGCGTGCGGCCTCCGACACCCACTGGCGACGCGCCTTGTTCCTGTTATCCGGCGCAGGGCTTGCGCGCGGCCGGGCGGCGGGGGCACTGCGCGGGGTGTTGCAGTGTCCTGCTGGACCGACGGAAGCTTTCTCACCTGCCTGACACACGCCGCGCTTCCAGATTTATGCGTAATTTGCGCGGTGCATTTGCATTCGCGCCTGTCCCCCCTCCCGTCCCGACTTGTCCCGACTTTGCTCGACTGCCGCTCGCTGCCGCTCGGGTCGCGGCCCATATGACAGCACAAGCACGAGAAACATCTGCGAGACGGGCGCGGGCCTGACCGGCGTGTCCGAGACGCCGTGGGCGGCCGTTCGGAGCTACTAGAGCAGCGCTGTGCCGTGCCATGGAAAGGTGCGAAACCAAGGACAGAAGACACAGAATTTTTGTTTACAAATTTGCACGTGTACACTGCTACAAAACAATAAGCCCGGACGTATTTCGGAACATTTCTGCCGCTTAATACTGTTTTGTTATTTCCAGAGACACTTTGGAAATCTTCCTTGGCACACGCTTCTTCAAACTGAGTTCCCTAATATCGTATCTTTTGTTTATTACAACAGATTTAAGTCATTGTGGAAACATCTTTGTCGCATCGGAAAGGTAGCGTGAAGAGACGGCTGGCAGGGCTGGCGACAAGAAAGCAAAATATGAAGACAGCCAGAGGTCCCAGGCAGTCGCCGATCCGAATACTAACGTTGTTGCTTAACTTGGGTGATGGCACGAGAACGGTTGGTTTTTATTTATTTATTTATTTATTTAGTTACTTTTCGGAATTTAGCACTGCTGCGTAACAGTAGGCTCTGGCGCATTTCAAGAACACATCTGTCGATTGGTAGTGTTTTGTCATTTTCAACGAGTTCCTAGCACTCTTCCTTCGCGCATTCTTACTCAAACCGAGTTCATTACCGTAATTTCGTATCTTACGTTTAATACAGTACTTTAAAATGCTTGTGGAAGCATCTTTGTCGACACCTGAAAGTTATTATGAAAAGAGGCCTGGCAGGTGTAGCGACGTAAAAATGAAAAAATGAGAAAGAGCCAACAGCACGCGGTGTTCCCAGGCGGTCACCCATCCAAGTACTAACCGCGCCCGATGTTGCTTAACTTCGGTGATCGGACGAGAACCGGTGTAGTCAACATGGTATGGCCGTTGGCGTCCTTATACTGTAGCCGCACCACGGAGGAAGCATTCGCCTCTTCTCCCAACACACGCAATCGCCGCTTTCCGTGGCACATTTGACGCAAAGCGCGTCTTTCCACCTCGAAGGTGGCGCGGAGTGCGCGCTCGCCTCGGCGTCTCATAGGCGACTGCCGAACGTAGGTGAGACGCACAACACAGCTGCTCGATGCACCGCCTGTCATTCGTTTGGTGCGTGCGGCCTCCGACACCCACTGGCGACGCGCCTTGTTCCTGTTATCCGGCGCAGGGCTTGCGCGCGGCCGGGCGGCGGGGGCACTGCGCGGGGTGTTGCAGTGTCCTGCTGGCCCGACGGAAGCTTTCTCACCTGCCTGACACACGCCGCGCTTCCAGATTTATGCGTAATTTGCGCGGTGCATTTGCATTCGCGCCTGTCCCCCCTCCCGTCCCGACTTGTCCCGACTTTGCTCGACTGCCGCTCGCTGCCGCTCGGGTCGCGGCCCATATGACAGCACAAGCACGAGAAACATCTGCGAGACGGGCGCGGGCCTGACCGGCGTGTCCGAGACGCCGTGGGCGGCCGTTCGGAGCTACTAGAGCAGCGCTGTGCCGTGCCATGGAAAGGTGCGAAACCAAGGACAGAAGACACAGAATTTTTGTTTACAAATTTGCACGTGTACACTGCTACAAAACAATAAGCCCGGACGTATTTCGGAACATTTCTGCCGCTTAATACTGTTTTGTTATTTCCAGAGACACTTTGGAAATCTTCCTTGGCACACGCTTCTTCAAACTGAGTTCCCTAATATCGTATCTTTTGTTTATTACAACAGATTTAAGTCATTGTGGAAACATCTTTGTCGCATCGGAAAGGTAGCGTGAAGAGACGGCTGGCAGGGCTGGCGACAAGAAAGCAAAATATGAAGACAGCCAGAGGTCCCAGGCAGTCGCCGATCCGAATACTAACGTTGTTGCTTAACTTGGGTGATGGCACGAGAACGGTTGGTTTTTTTTTATTTATTTATTTATTTAGTTACTTTTCGGAATTTAGCACTGCTGCGTAACAGTAGGCTCTGGCGCATTTCAAGAACACATCTGTCGATTGGTAGTGTTTTGTCATTTTCAACGAGTTCCTAGCACTCTTCCTTCGCGCATTCTTACTCAAACCGAGTTCATTACCGTAATTTCGTATCTTACGTTTAATACAGTACTTTAAAATGCTTGTGGAAGCATCTTTGTCGACACCTGAAAGTTATTATGAAAAGAGGCCTGGCAGGTGTAGCGACGTAAAAATGAAAAAATGAGAAAGAGCCAACAGCACGCGGTGTTCCCAGGCGGTCACCCATCCAAGTACTAACCGCGCCCGATGTTGCTTAACTTCGGTGATCGGACGAGAACCGGTGTAGTCAACATGGTATGGCCGTTGGCGTCCTTATACTGTAGCCGCACCACGGAGGAAGCATTCGCCTCTTCTCCCAACACACGCAATCGCCGCTTTCCGTGGCACATTTGACGCAAAGCGCGTCTTTCCACCTCGAAGGTGGCGCGGAGTGCGCGCTCGCCTCGGCGTCTCATAGGCGACTGCCGAACGTAGGTGAGACGCACAACACAGCTGCTCGATGCACCGCCTGTCATTCGTTTGGTGCGTGCGGCCTCCGACACCCACTGGCGACGCGCCTTGTTCCTGTTATCCGGCGCAGGGCTTGCGCGCGGCCGGGCGGCGGGGGCACTGCGCGGGGTGTTGCAGTGTCCTGCTGGACCGACGGAAGCTTTCTCACCTGCCTGACACACGCCGCGCTTCCAGATTTATGCGTAATTTGCGCGGTGCATTTGCATTCGCGCCTGTCCCCCCTCCCGTCCCGACTTGTCCCGACTTTGCTCGACTGCCGCTCGCTGCCGCTCGGGTCGCGGCCCATATGACAGCACAAGCACGAGAAACATCTGCGAGACGGGCGCGGGCCTGACCGGCGTGTCCGAGACGCCGTGGGCGGCCGTTCGGAGCTACTAGAGCAGCGCTGTGCCGTGCCATGGAAAGGTGCGAAACCAAGGACAGAAGACACAGAATTTTTGTTTACAAATTTGCACGTGTACACTGCTACAAAACAATAAGCCCGGACGTATTTCGGAACATTTCTGCCGCTTAATACTGTTTTGTTATTTCCAGAGACACTTTGGAAATCTTCCTTGGCACACGCTTCTTCAAACTGAGTTCCCTAATATCGTATCTTTTGTTTATTACAACAGATTTAAGTCATTGTGGAAACATCTTTGTCGCATCGGAAAGGTAGCGTGAAGAGACGGCTGGCAGGGCTGGCGACAAGAAAGCAAAATATGAAGACAGCCAGAGGTCCCAGGCAGTCGCCGATCCGAATACTAACGTTGTTGCTTAACTTGGGTGATGGCACGAGAACGGTTGGTTTTTATTTATTTATTTATTTATTTAGTTACTTTTCGGAATTTAGCACTGCTGCGTAACAGTAGGCTCTGGCGCATTTCAAGAACACATCTGTCGATTGGTAGTGTTTTGTCATTTTCAACGAGTTCCTAGCACTCTTCCTTCGCGCATTCTTACTCAAACCGAGTTCATTACCGTAATTTCGTATCTTACGTTTAATACAGTACTTTAAAATGCTTGTGGAAGCATCTTTGTCGACACCTGAAAGTTATTATGAAAAGAGGCCTGGCAGGTGTAGCGACGTAAAAATGAAAAAATGAGAAAGAGCCAACAGCACGCGGTGTTCCCAGGCGGTCACCCATCCAAGTACTAACCGCGCCCGATGTTGCTTAACTTCGGTGATCGGACGAGAACCGGTGTAGTCAACATGGTATGGCCGTTGGCGTCCTTATACTGTAGCCGCACCACGGAGGAAGCATTCGCCTCTTCTCCCAACACACGCAATCGCCGCTTTCCGTGGCACATTTGACGCAAAGCGCGTCTTTCCACCTCGAAGGTGGCGCGGAGTGCGCGCTCGCCTCGGCGTCTCATAGGCGACTGCCGAACGTAGGTGAGACGCACAACACAGCTGCTCGATGCACCGCCTGTCATTCGTTTGGTGCGTGCGGCCTCCGACACCCACTGGCGACGCGCCTTGTTCCTGTTATCCGGCGCAGGGCTTGCGCGCGGCCGGGCGGCGGGGGCACTGCGCGGGGTGTTGCAGTGTCCTGCTGGACCGACGGAAGCTTTCTCACCTGCCTGACACACGCCGCGCTTCCAGATTTATGCGTAATTTGCGCGGTGCATTTGCATTCGCGCCTGTCCCCCCTCCCGTCCCGACTTGTCCCGACTTTGCTCGACTGCCGCTCGCTGCCGCTCGGGTCGCGGCCCATATGACAGCACAAGCACGAGAAACATCTGCGAGACGGGCGCGGGCCTGACCGGCGTGTCCGAGACGCCGTGGGCGGCCGTTCGGAGCTACTAGAGCAGCGCTGTGCCGTGCCATGGAAAGGTGCGAAACCAAGGACAGAAGACACAGAATTTTTGTTTACAAATTTGCACGTGTACACTGCTACAAAACAATAAGCCCGGACGTATTTCGGAACATTTCTGCCGCTTAATACTGTTTTGTTATTTCCAGAGACACTTTGGAAATCTTCCTTGGCACACGCTTCTTCAAACTGAGTTCCCTAATATCGTATCTTTTGTTTATTACAACAGATTTAAGTCATTGTGGAAACATCTTTGTCGCATCGGAAAGGTAGCGTGAAGAGACGGCTGGCAGGGCTGGCGACAAGAAAGCAAAATATGAAGACAGCCAGAGGTCCCAGGCAGTCGCCGATCCGAATACTAACGTTGTTGCTTAACTTGGGTGATGGCACGAGAACGGTTGGTTTTTTTTTATTTATTTATTTATTTAGTTACTTTTCGGAATTTAGCACTGCTGCGTAACAGTAGGCTCTGGCGCATTTCAAGAACACATCTGTCGATTGGTAGTGTTTTGTCATTTTCAACGAGTTCCTAGCACTCTTCCTTCGCGCATTCTTACTCAAACCGAGTTCATTACCGTAATTTCGTATCTTACGTTTAATACAGTACTTTAAAATGCTTGTGGAAGCATCTTTGTCGACACCTGAAAGTTATTATGAAAAGAGGCCTGGCAGGTGTAGCGACGTAAAAATGAAAAAATGAGAAAGAGCCAACAGCACGCGGTGTTCCCAGGCGGTCACCCATCCAAGTACTAACCGCGCCCGATGTTGCTTAACTTCGGTGATCGGACGAGAACCGGTGTAGTCAACATGGTATGGCCGTTGGCGTCCTTATACTGTAGCCGCACCACGGAGGAAGCATTCGCCTCTTCTCCCAACACACGCAATCGCCGCTTTCCGTGGCACATTTGACGCAAAGCGCGTCTTTCCACCTCGAAGGTGGCGCGGAGTGCGCGCTCGCCTCGGCGTCTCATAGGCGACTGCCGAACGTAGGTGAGACGCACAACACAGCTGCTCGATGCACCGCCTGTCATTCGTTTGGTGCGTGCGGCCTCCGACACCCACTGGCGACGCGCCTTGTTCCTGTTATCCGGCGCAGGGCTTGCGCGCGGCCGGGCGGCGGGGGCACTGCGCGGGGTGTTGCAGTGTCCTGCTGGACCGACGGAAGCTTTCTCACCTGCCTGACACACGCCGCGCTTCCAGATTTATGCGTAATTTGCGCGGTGCATTTGCATTCGCGCCTGTCCCCCCTCCCGTCCCGACTTGTCCCGACTTTGCTCGACTGCCGCTCGCTGCCGCTCGGGTCGCGGCCCATATGACAGCACAAGCACGAGAAACATCTGCGAGACGGGCGCGGGCCTGACCGGCGTGTCCGAGACGCCGTGGGCGGCCGTTCGGAGCTACTAGAGCAGCGCTGTGCCGTGCCATGGAAAGGTGCGAAACCAAGGACAGAAGACACAGAATTTTTGTTTACAAATTTGCACGTGTACACTGCTACAAAACAATAAGCCCGGACGTATTTCGGAACATTTCTGCCGCTTAATACTGTTTTGTTATTTCCAGAGACACTTTGGAAATCTTCCTTGGCACACGCTTCTTCAAACTGAGTTCCCTAATATCGTATCTTTTGTTTATTACAACAGATTTAAGTCATTGTGGAAACATCTTTGTCGCATCGGAAAGGTAGCGTGAAGAGACGGCTGGCAGGGCTGGCGACAAGAAAGCAAAATATGAAGACAGCCAGAGGTCCCAGGCAGTCGCCGATCCGAATACTAACGTTGTTGCTTAACTTGGGTGATGGCACGAGAACGGTTGGTTTTTATTTATTTATTTATTTATTTAGTTACTTTTCGGAATTTAGCACTGCTGCGTAACAGTAGGCTCTGGCGCATTTCAAGAACACATCTGTCGATTGGTAGTGTTTTGTCATTTTCAACGAGTTCCTAGCACTCTTCCTTCGCGCATTCTTACTCAAACCGAGTTCATTACCGTAATTTCGTATCTTACGTTTAATACAGTACTTTAAAATGCTTGTGGAAGCATCTTTGTCGACACCTGAAAGTTATTATGAAAAGAGGCCTGGCAGGTGTAGCGACGTAAAAATGAAAAAATGAGAAAGAGCCAACAGCACGCGGTGTTCCCAGGCGGTCACCCATCCAAGTACTAACCGCGCCCGATGTTGCTTAACTTCGGTGATCGGACGAGAACCGGTGTAGTCAACATGGTATGGCCGTTGGCGTCCTTATACTGTAGCCGCACCACGGAGGAAGCATTCGCCTCTTCTCCCAACACACGCAATCGCCGCTTTCCGTGGCACATTTGACGCAAAGCGCGTCTTTCCACCTCGAAGGTGGCGCGGAGTGCGCGCTCGCCTCGGCGTCTCATAGGCGACTGCCGAACGTAGGTGAGACGCACAACACAGCTGCTCGATGCACCGCCTGTCATTCGTTTGGTGCGTGCGGCCTCCGACACCCACTGGCGACGCGCCTTGTTCCTGTTATCCGGCGCAGGGCTTGCGCGCGGCCGGGCGGCGGGGGCACTGCGCAGGGTGTTGCAGTGTCCTGCTGGACCGACGGAAGCTTTCTCACCTGCCTGACACACGCCGCGCTTCCAGATTTATGCGTAATTTGCGCGGTGCATTTGCATTCGCGCCTGTCCCCCCTCCCGTCCCGACTTGTCCCGACTTTGCTCGACTGCCGCTCGCTGCCGCTCGGGTCGCGGCCCATATGACAGCACAAGCACGAGAAACATCTGCGAGACGGGCGCGGGCCTGACCGGCGTGTCCGAGACGCCGTGGGCGGCCGTTCGGAGCTACTAGAGCAGCGCTGTGCCGTGCCATGGAAAGGTGCGAAACCAAGGACAGAAGACACAGAATTTTTGTTTACAAATTTGCACGTGTACACTGCTACAAAACAATAAGCCCGGACGTATTTCGGAACATTTCTGCCGCTTAATACTGTTTTGTTATTTCCAGAGACACTTTGGAAATCTTCCTTGGCACACGCTTCTTCAAACTGAGTTCCCTAATATCGTATCTTTTGTTTATTACAACAGATTTAAGTCATTGTGGAAACATCTTTGTCGCATCGGAAAGGTAGCGTGAAGAGACGGCTGGCAGGGCTGGCGACAAGAAAGCAAAATATGAAGACAGCCAGAGGTCCCAGGCAGTCGCCGATCCGAATACTAACGTTGTTGCTTAACTTGGGTGATGGCACGAGAACGGTTGGTTTTTTTTTATTTATTTATTTATTTAGTTACTTTTCGGAATTTAGCACTGCTGCGTAACAGTAGGCTCTGGCGCATTTCAAGAACACATCTGTCGATTGGTAGTGTTTTGTCATTTTCAACGAGTTCCTAGCACTCTTCCTTCGCGCATTCTTACTCAAACCGAGTTCATTACCGTAATTTCGTATCTTACGTTTAATACAGTACTTTAAAATGCTTGTGGAAGCATCTTTGTCGACACCTGAAAGTTATTATGAAAAGAGGCCTGGCAGGTGTAGCGACGTAAAAATGAAAAAATGAGAAAGAGCCAACAGCACGCGGTGTTCCCAGGCGGTCACCCATCCAAGTACTAACCGCGCCCGATGTTGCTTAACTTCGGTGATCGGACGAGAACCGGTGTAGTCAACATGGTATGGCCGTTGGCGTCCTTATACTGTAGCCGCACCACGGAGGAAGCATTCGCCTCTTCTCCCAACACACGCAATCGCCGCTTTCCGTGGCACATTTGACGCAAAGCGCGTCTTTCCACCTCGAAGGTGGCGCGGAGTGCGCGCTCGCCTCGGCGTCTCATAGGCGACTGCCGAACGTAGGTGAGACGCACAACACAGCTGCTCGATGCACCGCCTGTCATTCGTTTGGTGCGTGCGGCCTCCGACACCCACTGGCGACGCGCCTTGTTCCTGTTATCCGGCGCAGGGCTTGCGCGCGGCCGGGCGGCGGGGGCACTGCGCGGGGTGTTGCAGTGTCCTGCTGGACCGACGGAAGCTTTCTCACCTGCCTGACACACGCCGCGCTTCCAGATTTATGCGTAATTTGCGCGGTGCATTTGCATTCGCGCCTGTCCCCCCTCCCGTCCCGACTTGTCCCGACTTTGCTCGACTGCCGCTCGCTGCCGCTCGGGTCGCGGCCCATATGACAGCACAAGCACGAGAAACATCTGCGAGACGGGCGCGGGCCTGACCGGCGTGTCCGAGACGCCGTGGGCGGCCGTTCGGAGCTACTAGAGCAGCGCTGTGCCGTGCCATGGAAAGGTGCGAAACCAAGGACAGAAGACACAGAATTTTTGTTTACAAATTTGCACGTGTACACTGCTACAAAACAATAAGCCCGGACGTATTTCGGAACATTTCTGCCGCTTAATACTGTTTTGTTATTTCCAGAGACACTTTGGAAATCTTCCTTGGCACACGCTTCTTCAAACTGAGTTCCCTAATATCGTATCTTTTGTTTATTACAACAGATTTAAGTCATTGTGGAAACATCTTTGTCGCATCGGAAAGGTAGCGTGAAGAGACGGCTGGCAGGGCTGGCGACAAGAAAGCAAAATATGAAGACAGCCAGAGGTCCCAGGCAGTCGCCGATCCGAATACTAACGTTGTTGCTTAACTTGGGTGATGGCACGAGAACGGTTGGTTTTTATTTATTTATTTATTTATTTAGTTACTTTTCGGAATTTAGCACTGCTGCGTAACAGTAGGCTCTGGCGCATTTCAAGAACACATCTGTCGATTGGTAGTGTTTTGTCATTTTCAACGAGTTCCTAGCACTCTTCCTTCGCGCATTCTTACTCAAACCGAGTTCATTACCGTAATTTCGTATCTTACGTTTAATACAGTACTTTAAAATGCTTGTGGAAGCATCTTTGTCGACACCTGAAAGTTATTATGAAAAGAGGCCTGGCAGGTGTAGCGACGTAAAAATGAAAAAATGAGAAAGAGCCAACAGCACGCGGTGTTCCCAGGCGGTCACCCATCCAAGTACTAACCGCGCCCGATGTTGCTTAACTTCGGTGATCGGACGAGAACCGGTGTAGTCAACATGGTATGGCCGTTGGCGTCCTTATACTGTAGCCGCACCACGGAGGAAGCATTCGCCTCTTCTCCCAACACACGCAATCGCCGCTTTCCGTGGCACATTTGACGCAAAGCGCGTCTTTCCACCTCGAAGGTGGCGCGGAGTGCGCGCTCGCCTCGGCGTCTCATAGGCGACTGCCGAACGTAGGTGAGACGCACAACACAGCTGCTCGATGCACCGCCTGTCATTCGTTTGGTGCGTGCGGCCTCCGACACCCACTGGCGACGCGCCTTGTTCCTGTTATCCGGCGCAGGGCTTGCGCGCGGCCGGGCGGCGGGGGCACTGCGCGGGGTGTTGCAGTGTCCTGCTGGACCGACGGAAGCTTTCTCACCTGCCTGACACACGCCGCGCTTCCAGATTTATGCGTAATTTGCGCGGTGCATTTGCATTCGCGCCTGTCCCCCCTCCCGTCCCGACTTGTCCCGACTTTGCTCGACTGCCGCTCGCTGCCGCTCGGGTCGCGGCCCATATGACAGCACAAGCACGAGAAACATCTGCGAGACGGGCGCGGGCCTGACCGGCGTGTCCGAGACGCCGTGGGCGGCCGTTCGGAGCTACTAGAGCAGCGCTGTGCCGTGCCATGGAAAGGTGCGAAACCAAGGACAGAAGACACAGAATTTTTGTTTACAAATTTGCACGTGTACACTGCTACAAAACAATAAGCCCGGACGTATTTCGGAACATTTCTGCCGCTTAATACTGTTTTGTTATTTCCAGAGACACTTTGGAAATCTTCCTTGGCACACGCTTCTTCAAACTGAGTTCCCTAATATCGTATCTTTTGTTTATTACAACAGATTTAAGTCATTGTGGAAACATCTTTGTCGCATCGGAAAGGTAGCGTGAAGAGACGGCTGGCAGGGCTGGCGACAAGAAAGCAAAATATGAAGACAGCCAGAGGTCCCAGGCAGTCGCCGATCCGAATACTAACGTTGTTGCTTAACTTGGGTGATGGCACGAGAACGGTTGGTTTTTTTTTATTTATTTATTTATTTAGTTACTTTTCGGAATTTAGCACTGCTGCGTAACAGTAGGCTCTGGCGCATTTCAAGAACACATCTGTCGATTGGTAGTGTTTTGTCATTTTCAACGAGTTCCTAGCACTCTTCCTTCGCGCATTCTTACTCAAACCGAGTTCATTACCGTAATTTCGTATCTTACGTTTAATACAGTACTTTAAAATGCTTGTGGAAGCATCTTTGTCGACACCTGAAAGTTATTATGAAAAGAGGCCTGGCAGGTGTAGCGACGTAAAAATGAAAAAATGAGAAAGAGCCAACAGCACGCGGTGTTCCCAGGCGGTCACCCATCCAAGTACTAACCGCGCCCGATGTTGCTTAACTTCGGTGATCGGACGAGAACCGGTGTAGTCAACATGGTATGGCCGTTGGCGTCCTTATACTGTAGCCGCACCACGGAGGAAGCATTCGCCTCTTCTCCCAACACACGCAATCGCCGCTTTCCGTGGCACATTTGACGCAAAGCGCGTCTTTCCACCTCGAAGGTGGCGCGGAGTGCGCGCTCGCCTCGGCGTCTCATAGGCGACTGCCGAACGTAGGTGAGACGCACAACACAGCTGCTCGATGCACCGCCTGTCATTCGTTTGGTGCGTGCGGCCTCCGACACCCACTGGCGACGCGCCTTGTTCCTGTTATCCGGCGCAGGGCTTGCGCGCGGCCGGGCGGCGGGGGCACTGCGCGGGGTGTTGCAGTGTCCTGCTGGACCGACGGAAGCTTTCTCACCTGCCTGACACACGCCGCGCTTCCAGATTTATGCGTAATTTGCGCGGTGCATTTGCATTCGCGCCTGTCCCCCCTCCCGTCCCGACTTGTCCCGACTTTGCTCGACTGCCGCTCGCTGCCGCTCGGGTCGCGGCCCATATGACAGCACAAGCACGAGAAACATCTGCGAGACGGGCGCGGGCCTGACCGGCGTGTCCGAGACGCCGTGGGCGGCCGTTCGGAGCTACTAGAGCAGCGCTGTGCCGTGCCATGGAAAGGTGCGAAACCAAGGACAGAAGACACAGAATTTTTGTTTACAAATTTGCACGTGTACACTGCTACAAAACAATAAGCCCGGACGTATTTCGGAACATTTCTGCCGCTTAATACTGTTTTGTTATTTCCAGAGACACTTTGGAAATCTTCCTTGGCACACGCTTCTTCAAACTGAGTTCCCTAATATCGTATCTTTTGTTTATTACAACAGATTTAAGTCATTGTGGAAACATCTTTGTCGCATCGGAAAGGTAGCGTGAAGAGACGGCTGGCAGGGCTGGCGACAAGAAAGCAAAATATGAAGACAGCCAGAGGTCCCAGGCAGTCGCCGATCCGAATACTAACGTTGTTGCTTAACTTGGGTGATGGCACGAGAACGGTTGGTTTTTATTTATTTATTTATTTATTTAGTTACTTTTCGGAATTTAGCACTGCTGCGTAACAGTAGGCTCTGGCGCATTTCAAGAACACATCTGTCGATTGGTAGTGTTTTGTCATTTTCAACGAGTTCCTAGCACTCTTCCTTCGCGCATTCTTACTCAAACCGAGTTCATTACCGTAATTTCGTATCTTACGTTTAATACAGTACTTTAAAATGCTTGTGGAAGCATCTTTGTCGACACCTGAAAGTTATTATGAAAAGAGGCCTGGCAGGTGTAGCGACGTAAAAATGAAAAAATGAGAAAGAGCCAACAGCACGCGGTGTTCCCAGGCGGTCACCCATCCAAGTACTAACCGCGCCCGATGTTGCTTAACTTCGGTGATCGGACGAGAACCGGTGTAGTCAACATGGTATGGCCGTTGGCGTCCTTATACTGTAGCCGCACCACGGAGGAAGCATTCGCCTCTTCTCCCAACACACGCAATCGCCGCTTTCCGTGGCACATTTGACGCAAAGCGCGTCTTTCCACCTCGAAGGTGGCGCGGAGTGCGCGCTCGCCTCGGCGTCTCATAGGCGACTGCCGAACGTAGGTGAGACGCACAACACAGCTGCTCGATGCACCGCCTGTCATTCGTTTGGTGCGTGCGGCCTCCGACACCCACTGGCGACGCGCCTTGTTCCTGTTATCCGGCGCAGGGCTTGCGCGCGGCCGGGCGGCGGGGGCACTGCGCGGGGTGTTGCAGTGTCCTGCTGGACCGACGGAAGCTTTCTCACCTGCCTGACACACGCCGCGCTTCCAGATTTATGCGTAATTTGCGCGGTGCATTTGCATTCGCGCCTGTCCCCCCTCCCGTCCCGACTTGTCCCGACTTTGCTCGACTGCCGCTCGCTGCCGCTCGGGTCGCGGCCCATATGACAGCACAAGCACGAGAAACATCTGCGAGACGGGCGCGGGCCTGACCGGCGTGTCCGAGACGCCGTGGGCGGCCGTTCGGAGCTACTAGAGCAGCGCTGTGCCGTGCCATGGAAAGGTGCGAAACCAAGGACAGAAGACACAGAATTTTTGTTTACAAATTTGCACGTGTACACTGCTACAAAACAATAAGCCCGGACGTATTTCGGAACATTTCTGCCGCTTAATACTGTTTTGTTATTTCCAGAGACACTTTGGAAATCTTCCTTGGCACACGCTTCTTCAAACTGAGTTCCCTAATATCGTATCTTTTGTTTATTACAACAGATTTAAGTCATTGTGGAAACATCTTTGTCGCATCGGAAAGGTAGCGTGAAGAGACGGCTGGCAGGGCTGGCGACAAGAAAGCAAAATATGAAGACAGCCAGAGGTCCCAGGCAGTCGCCGATCCGAATACTAACGTTGTTGCTTAACTTGGGTGATGGCACGAGAACGGTTGGTTTTTTTTTATTTATTTATTTATTTAGTTACTTTCGGAATTTAGCACTGCTGCGTAACAGTAGGCTCTGGCGCATTTCAAGAACACATCTGTCGATTGGTAGTGTTTTGTCATTTTCAACGAGTTCCTAGCACTCTTCCTTCGCGCATTCTTACTCAAACCGAGTTCATTACCGTAATTTCGTATCTTACGTTTAATACAGTACTTTAAAATGCTTGTGGAAGCATCTTTGTCGACACCTGAAAGTTATTATGAAAAGAGGCCTGGCAGGTGTAGCGACGTAAAAATGAAAAAATGAGAAAGAGCCAACAGCACGCGGTGTTCCCAGGCGGTCACCCATCCAAGTACTAACCGCGCCCGATGTTGCTTAACTTCGTGTGATCGGACGAGAACCGGTGTAGTCAACATGGTATGGCCGTTGGCGTCCTTATACTGTAGCCGCACCACGGAGGAAGCATTCGCCTCTTCTCCCAACACACGCAATCGCCGCTTTCCGTGGCACATTTGACGCAAAGCGCGTCTTTCCACCTCGAAGGTGGCGCGGAGTGCGCGCTCGCCTCGGCGTCTCATAGGCGACTGCCGAACGTAGGTGAGACGCACAACACAGCTGCTCGATGCACCGCCTGTCATTCGTTTGGTGCGTGCGGCCTCCGACACCCACTGGCGACGCGCCTTGTTCCTGTTATCCGGCGCAGGGCTTGCGCGCGGCCGGGCGGCGGGGGCACTGCGCGGGGTGTTGCAGTGTCCTGCTGGACCGACGGAAGCTTTCTCACCTGCCTGACACACGCCGCGCTTCCAGATTTATGCGTAATTTGCGCGGTGCATTTGCATTCGCGCCTGTCCCCCCTCCCGTCCCGACTTGTCCCGACTTTGCTCGACTGCCGCTCGCTGCCGCTCGGGTCGCGGCCCATATGACAGCACAAGCACGAGAAACATCTGCGAGACGGGCGCGGGCCTGACCGGCGTGTCCGAGACGCCGTGGGCGGCCGTTCGGAGCTACTAGAGCAGCGCTGTGCCGTGCCATGGAAAGGTGCGAAACCAAGGACAGAAGACACAGAATTTTTGTTTACAAATTTGCACGTGTACACTGCTACAAAACAATAAGCCCGGACGTATTTCGGAACATTTTCTGCCGCTTAATACTGTTTTGTTATTTCCAGAGACACTTTGGAAATCTTCCTTGGCACACGCTTCTTCAAACTGAGTTCCCTAATATCGTATCTTTTGTTTATTACAACAGATTTAAGTCATTGTGGAAACATCTTTGTCGCATCGGAAAGGGTAGCGTGAAGAGACGGCTGGCAGGGCTGGCGACAAGAAAGCAAAAATATGAAGACAGCCAGAGGTCCCAGGCAGTCGCCGATCCGAATACTAACGTTGTTGCTTAACTTGGGTGATGGCACGAGAACGGTTGGTTTTTTTTATTTATTTATTTATTTAGTTACTTTTCGGAATTTAGCACTGCTGCGTAACAGTAGGCTCTGGCGCATTTCAAGAACACATCTGTCGATTGGTAGTGTTTTGTCATTTTCAACGAGTTCCTAGCACTCTTCCTTCGCGCATTCTTACTCAAACCGAGTTCATTACCGTAATTTCGTATCTTACGTTTAATACAGTACTTTAAAATGCTTGTGGAAGCATCTTTGTCGACACCTGAAAGTTATTATGAAAAGAGGCCTGGCAGGTGTAGCGACGTAAAAATGAAAAAATGAGAAAGAGCCAACAGCACGCGGTGTTCCCAGGCGGTCACCCATCCAAGTACTAACCGCGCCCGATGTTGCTTAACTTCGGTGATCGGACGAGAACCGGTGTAGTCAACATGGTATGGCCGTTGGCGTCCTTATACTGTAGCCGCACCACGGAGGAAGCATTCGCCTCTTCTCCCAACACACGCAATCGCCGCTTTCCGTGGCACATTTGACGCAAAGCGCGTCTTTCCACCTCGAAGGTGGCGCGGAGTGCGCGCTCGCCTCGGCGTCTCATAGGCGACTGCCGAACGTAGGTGAGACGCACAACACAGCTGCTCGATGCACCGCCTGTCATTCGTTTGGTGCGTGCGGCCTCCGACACCCACTGGCGACGCGCCTTGTTCCTGTTATCCCGGCGCAGGGCTTGCGCGCGGCCGGGCGGCGGGGGCACTGCGCGGGGTGTTGCAGTGTCCTGCTGGACCGACGGAAGCTTTCTCACCTGCCTGACACACGCCGCGCTTCCAGATTTATGCGTAATTTGCGCGGTGCATTTGCATTCGCGCCTGTCCCCCCTCCCGTCCCGACTTGTCCCGACTTTGCTCGACTGCCGCTCGCTGCCGCTCGGGTCGCGGCCCATATGACAGCACAAGCACGAGAAACATCTGCGAGACGGGCGCGGGCCTGACCGGCGTGTCCGAGACGCCGTGGGCGGCCGTTCGGAGCTACTAGAGCAGCGCTGTGCCGTGCCATGGAAAGGTGCGAAACCAAGGACAGAAGACACAGAATTTTTGTTTACAAATTTGCACGTGTACACTGCTACAAAACAATAAGCCCGGACGTATTTCGGAACATTTCTGCCGCTTAATACTGTTTTGTTATTTCCAGAGACACTTTGGAAATCTTCCTTGGCACACGCTTCTTCAAACTGAGTTCCCTAATATCGTATCTTTTGTTTATTACAACAGATTTAAGTCATTGTGGAAACATCTTTGTCGCATCGGAAAGGTAGCGTGAAGAGACGGCTGGCAGGCTGGCGACAAGAAAGCAAAATATGAAGACAGCCAGAGGTCCCAGGCAGTCGCCGATCCGAATACTAACGTTGTTGCTTAACTTGGGTGATGGCACGAGAACGGTTGGTTTTTTTTTATTTATTTATTTATTTAGTTACTTTTCGGAATTTAGCACTGCTGCGTAACAGTAGGCTCTGGCGCATTTCAAGAACACATCTGTCGATTGGTAGTGTTTTGTCATTTTCAACGAGTTCCTAGCACTCTTCCTTCG
>NW_026046956.1:0-2500 GCF_023864275.1 Schistocerca cancellata
GAAGCGAACTCTCCCAGCACAGCGCACGTGCCAACACGTCTGCACAACTGCGATACAAACCACCAGCGAGAACCGCTGGGGCGACCGAGCAGCAGACGGCGTCGCGGCGCCGAGTGCCGGGCGGCGGCGCATCCTCAACGCACACAGTCCTCAGTCGGACCAGCACACTGCAGATGTCCACCGCGCTTCGCACCGGGCCCGCGAGGACCCACTTTGGCCGCCCGGCGCCGCGCGCAGGGTGCCCCGGCGCGCAGCTGCGCCGCCTGCCGCGTCCGTCGGCCGGCGCGCCTGCCACTGGGCGCCCCCACCAGCCGGCTGTAGCGCGTGCGCCCACGCACCGCGCGGCCAGCACGCCGGGCGGCCCCCCCTCACCGGCCGGGGACGGTCCCACCCAGCCACCGCCGCGTATCGCTTCACACACAGATTTGCCCTTACTGATTTACCTCCAGCAACAACAACCGTACCACAATGGGTTTACCAGTTGTTCATTTGCGTAACGTCACCAGCAAACGTAGACGTCCATCCCAGTTTGCAAATGCAACGATTATTGCATACCTGTCTGTTAGGTGTCACGACACACTACGTCTGCCCACATACACGCAACAAAATGTGCACGACTAGAGAACACGTGGGAGGTGGCCCCCTACGTATGCGATGTCCATTACGAGACCGACTGTCAACCAGCATCTGTACCATGTCGCAGATGTGGAACGCGGTGCACCATGCTATCACACTGTGTGAGAAGAGACGACTACGTTTGAATACACGCGCCACTACATCAACAGACGGCTCATGCTGATCGCCATCCAGGGCGTCCGTTACTCCCACACGTCTCTATGGCGTACCACACTGCAATGTAGCTGTTATGGGGAGACGGCACGTGGCTGAGTGCACAACATTTGGACCGTATGGTTCGCTGTTGTTGGGCGCAGTCGTTGTACGGTCACACATGTGCCACAGCGTATCATTCAGTACATACGGACCTATGTGCAGTACAATGTGAGGGTTAAGCTTACGACATCAGCGGACAGTGGACACAGGCCGTACCACGACGTAGACTGAGCGCTTCGACATGCGAATGCCAGTGAACAGCTGCGAAGGGCATTGAACACGCAAGCACCTGAACGACCAGCGTGCGAAGGCAGGGGGGAGGGGGGGGGGCGATGTACATCCTGCAGTCGTCCACATTACAGTGTACAGCGGGAGCATGTCAAAAGTAAGCAACACTTGCGAAGTGTTGAACATGAAACGATACACAAGAGGGTGGGCGGTGCGAGTAGCGAACTATATTCAGAGGGTTGTGGTTAGACAACACTAGATTAATGTAACGTGTCATATGCCAATTACAGAGCAGGTTAAGGCACAACGTGGGTTAGGTTAAGGCACAACGTGGGTTAGGTTAAGGCACAACGTGGGTTAGGTTAAGGCACAACGTGGGTTAGGTTAAGGCACAACGTGGGTTAGGTTAAGGCACAACGTGGGTTAGGTTAAGGCACAACGTGGGTTAGGTTAAGGCACAACGTGGGTTAGGTTAAGGCACAACGTGGGTTAGGTTAAGGCACAACTTGGGTTAGGTTAAGGCACAACTTGGGTTAGGTTAAGGCACAACTTGGGTTAGGTTAAGGCACAACTTGGGTTAGGTTAAGGCACAACTTGGGTTAGGTTAAGGCACAACTTGGGTTAGGTTAAGGCACAACTTGGGTTAGGTTAAGGCACAACTTGGGTTAGGTTAAGGCACAACTTGGGTTAGGTTAAGGCACAACTTGGGTTAGGTTAAGGCACAACTTGGGTTAGGTTAAGGCACAACTTGGGTTAGGTTAAGGCACAACTTGGGTTAGGTTAAGGCACAACTTGGGTTAGGTTAAGGCACAACTTGGGTTACATTGCGGTACAAATTGCGTTACGAATTTGGTTAGGTTAAGGTGCAAAATGGGTTAGGTTAAGGTGCGAAATGGGTTGGATTACAGTACACAACGTGGTAAGAGAGTGTGTTGTTGGGGGGGGGGGGGGGACCGAGGTTCGTTGGTAGTGATCATTGTATGTGAATGTCTGAGGCAGCGTCAGTATGTCACAGCGGTTATGTCTCGTCAGGATGCGCTTATGCGCTTATGCGCTTTTCGCTCGTGACTGGAGGCGCGCCGCGTCTGTGGTTGCGGCAAGGGAGCGGCACACCTGTGTGATTCATTCCTGCCATTGTTTCTGTGCCGTAACAGGAGGCAGTGTGGTGGTGTTGGGTGCACCCCTGTGTAGGGGTGGCTTATCTGAGCAATTGTGGATGTCGGACGGGTGGGATATTCTATTTTCGAATTGGACCCCCTGGTGTGGTTATCATAGTGTGGATGGTGTACTGTGGCGGAGAGGATGCACCGGACGTTGGTCCATGCTGGTGCTTACATATTGTATCTGTGTCTGTTACAGGCAGAGAGTAATGTGTGATAGAGTGTCTCGCTGAGGTGTGGTTCATATTGTGTGCACAGACTTACAGCATGTATAGGGACAG
>NW_026046956.1:7500-15000 GCF_023864275.1 Schistocerca cancellata
CGTCCTACTAGGGGAGAAGTGCGGCCCACCGCACACCGGAACGGCCCCACCCCGCGGCGAGTGGAAAGGCAACCGGACACGACCCCGCCGCGGATTGCTCCGCGCGGGCGGCCGGCCCCATCTGCCGAGGGCGGGAGCCAGTGGCCGGATGGGCGTGAATCTCACCCGTTCGACCTTTCGGACTTCTCACGTTTACCCCAGAACGGTTTCACGTACTTTTGAACTCTCTCTTCAAAGTTCTTTTCAACTTTCCCTCACGGTACTTGTTCGCTATCGGTCTCGTGGTCATATTTAGTCTCAGATGGAGTTTACCACCCACTTGGAGCTGCACTCTCAAGCAACCCGACTCGAAGGAGAGGTCCCGCCGACGCTCGCACCGGCCGCTACGGGCCTGGCACCCTCTACGGGCCGTGGCCTCATTCAAGTTGGACTTGGGCTCGGCGCGAGGCGTCGGGGTAGTGGACCCTCCCAAACACCACATGCCACGACAGGCGGCAGCCTGCGGGGTTCGGTGCTGGACTCTTCCCTGTTCGCTCGCCGCTACTGGGGGAATCCTTGTTAGTTTCTTTTCCTCCGCTTAGTAATATGCTTAAATTCAGCGGGTAGTCTCGCCTGCTCTGAGGTCGTTGTACGAGGTGTCGCACGCCACACCGCCAGCCGGCTGTGCACGCTACCGAGAAAGTACCGGTATGCGAACCGCCAGGCGACGGGCGCGCATCGCACGTTTAAGGAGACGCGGCCGGCCCCACAGGCGGCCACGACACTCCCAGGTCTCCGAAGGCGGGACAAACGCCGCGCGCTTCAGTATACGTAGCCGACCCTCAGCCAGACGTGGCCCGGGAACGGAATCCATGGACCGCAATGTGCGTTCGAAACGTCGATGTTCATGTGTCCTGCAGTTCACATGTCGACGCGCAATTTGCTGCGTTCTTCATCGACCCACGAGCCGAGTGATCCACCGTCCTGGGTGATCTTTTTTGTTTAGTTTCCACTGTCTCTTTCAAAACAGTTGCATAGGCGGGACTGAGGCGTTTGACGGCCCCTGTTCCAGCGTTCTGTGTCCAACGGCCTCACGGCCGATGGGCGTCGTACGGCTCCACACCGGAGCGGACAGGCACTCGGGCGAAAGTCATTCAAAACCGGCGCCAGGCGCCAGGTGCCGCAGGCCAGCCGCTCCAGAGCTTCAGCGCTCGTACCACACAACATTTTGTCCGTTAGTTTTGAGAGGCACGCGTGGTTCCGCACGCGGCGCACGGCTGCTGCCGTACAGGTAGCGTGTTGCGCGACACGACACGCACATCGAAAGACATGCAGTCTAGTCGGTAATGATCCTTCCGCAGGTTCACCTACGGAAACCTTGTTACGACTTACTTCCTCTAAATGATCAAGTTTGGTCATCTTTCCGGTAGCATCGGCAACGACAGAGTCGATGCCGCGTACCAGTCCGAAGACCTCACTAAATCATTCAATCGGTAGTAGCGACGGGCGGTGTGTACAAAGGGCAGGGACGTAATCAACGCGAGCTTATGACTCGCGCTTACTGGGAATTCCTCGTTCATGGGGAACAATTGCAAGCCCCAATCCCTAGCACGAAGGAGGTTCAGCGGGTTACCCCGACCTTTCGGCCTAGGAAGACACGCTGATTCCTTCAGTGTAGCGCGCGTGCGGCCCAGAACATCTAAGGGCATCACAGACCTGTTATTGCTCAATCTCGTGCGGCTAGAAGCCGCCTGTCCCTCTAAGAAGAAAAGTAATCGCTGACAGCACGAAGGATGTCACGCGACTAGTTAGCAGGCTAGAGTCTCGTTCGTTATCGGAATTAACCAGACAAATCGCTCCACCAACTAAGAACGGCCATGCACCACCACCCACCGAATCAAGAAAGAGCTATCAATCTGTCAATCCTTCCGGTGTCCGGGCCTGGTGAGGTTTCCCGTGTTGAGTCAAATTAAGCCGCAGGCTCCACTCCTGGTGGTGCCCTTCCGTCAATTCCTTTAAGTTTCAGCTTTGCAACCATACTTCCCCCGGAACCCAAAAGCTTTGGTTTCCCGGAGGCTGCCCGCCGAGTCATCGGAGGAACTGCGGCGGATCGCTGGCTGGCATCGTTTATGGTTAGAACTAGGGCGGTATCTGATCGCCTTCGAACCTCTAACTTTCGTTCTTGATTAATGAAAACATACTTGGCAAATGCTTTCGCTTCTGTTCGTCTTGCGACGATCCAAGAATTTCACCTCTAACGTCGCAATACGAATGCCCCCGCCTGTCCCTATTAATCATTACCTCGGGTTCCGAAAACCAACAAAATAGAACCGAGGTCCTATTCCATTATTCCATGCACACAGTATTCAGGCGGGCTTGCCTGCTTTAAGCACTCTAATTTGTTCAAAGTAAACGTGCCGGCCCACCCAGACACTCAATAAAGAGCACCTTGGTAGGATTTCAACGGGGTCCGCCTCGGGACGCACGAACACGCACGAGGCGGTCGCACGCCTTCGGCTCGCCCCACCGGCAGGACGTCCCACGATACATGCCAGTTAAACACCGACGGGCGGTGAACCAACAGCGTGGGACACAAATCCAACTACGAGCTTTTTAACCGCAACAACTTTAATATACGCTATTGGAGCTGGAATTACCGCGGCTGCTGGCACCAGACTTGCCCTCCAATAGATACTCGTTAAAGGATTTAAAGTGTACTCATTCCGATTACGGGGCCTCGGATGAGTCCCGTATCGTTATTTTTCGTCACTACCTCCCCGTGCCGGGAGTGGGTAATTTGCGCGCCTGCTGCCTTCCTTGGATGTGGTAGCCGTTTCTCAGGCTCCCTCTCCGGAATCGAACCCTGATTCCCCGTTACCCGTTACAACCATGGTAGGCGCAGAACCTACCATCGACAGTTGATAAGGCAGACATTTGAAAGATGCGTCGCCGGTACGAGGACCGTGCGATCAGCCCAAAGTTATTCAGAGTCACCAAGGCAAACGGACCGGACGAGCCGACCGATTGGTTTTGATCTAATAAAAGCGTCCCTTCCATCTCTGGTCGGGACTCTGTTTGCATGTATTAGCTCTAGAATTACCACAGTTATCCAAGTAACGTGGGTACGATCTAAGGAACCATAACTGATTTAATGAGCCATTCGCGGTTTCACCTTAATGCGGCTTGTACTGAGACATGCATGGCTTAATCTTTGAGACAAGCATATGACTACTGGCAGGATCAACCAGGGAGCTGCGTCAACTAGAGCTGAGCAGCCGGCCGCCCGGGAGTGTGTCCCAGGGGCCCGCGCGAACACGCAAGCGTCCGCTCAATTATTCTGCAAACAGGAGGAGGCTGAGCTCCCCTGCACAATACACCTCGAAACCCTCTCAGGTCCCGGCGGCGCGCAGCGCCGTCCTAAGTACTTGGTCGGGTTCGAGAGAGGCGCAATCGCCCGGAGTTAGGCGAGTAGACGCTTTAGGTGCGACCACCCGTGCTCCCAACTGAGCTTGCCGCTGCCGACAGAGGCCCGGGAGCGTGCTGTCGTGGCATTGCCGGCGGGAGACAACACGCGCCACCTACGGTGACCGGCAGCTCCAACGCCAGCGCCACAGAAGGGCAAAGGCCCCACGTGGGTGCCGAAGCGAACTCTCCCAGCACAGCGCACGTGCCAACACGTCTGCACAACTGCGATACAAACCACCAGCGAGAACCGCTGGGGCGACCGAGCAGCAGACGGCGTCGCGGCGCCGAGTGCCGGGCGGCGGCGCATCCTCAACGCACACAGTCCTCAGTCGGACCAGCACACTGCAGATGTCCACCGCGCTTCGCACCGGGCCCGCGAGGACCCACTTTGGCCGCCCGGCGCCGCGCGCAGGGTGCCCCGGCGCGCAGCTGCGCCGCCTGCCGCGTCCGTCGGCCGGCGCGCCTGCCACTGGGCGCCCCCACCAGCCGGCTGTAGCGCGTGCGCCCACGCACCGCGCGGCCAGCACGCCGGGCGGCCCCCCCTCACCGGCCGGGGACGGTCCCACCCAGCCACCGCCGCGTATCGCTTCACACACAGATTTGCCCTTACTGATTTACCTCCAGCAACAACAACCGCACCACAATGGGTTTACCAGTTGTTCATTTGCGTTGCGTCACGTCACCAGCAAACGTAGACGTCCATCCCAGTTTGCAAATGCAACGATTATTGCATACCTGTCTGTTAGGTGTCACGACACACTACGTCTGCCCACATACACGCAACAAAATGTGCACGACTAGAGAACACGTGGGAGGTGGCCCCCTACGTATGCGATGTCCATTACGAGACCGACTGTCAACCAGCATCTGTACCATGTCGCAGATGTGGAACGCGGTGCACCATGCTATCACACTGTGTGAGAAGAGACGACTACGTTTGAATACACGCGCCACTACATCAACAGACGGCTCATGCTGATCGCCATCCAGGGCGTCCGTTACTCCCACACGTCTCTATGGCGTACCACACTGCAATGTAGCTGTTATGGGGAGACGGCACGTGGCTGAGTGCACAACATTTGGACCGTATGGTTCGCTGTTGTTGGGCGCAGTCGTACGGTCACACATGTGCCACAGCGTATCATTCAGTACATACGGACCTATGTGCAGTACAATGTGAGGATTAAGCTTACGATATCAGCGGACAGTGGACACAGGCCGTACCACGACGTAGACTGAGCGCTTCGACATGCGAATGCCAGTGAACAGCTGCGAAGGGCATTGAACACGCAAGCACCTGAACGACCAGCGTGCGAAGGCAGGGTGGAGGGGGGGGGGCGATGTACATCCTGCAGTTGTCCACATTACAGTGTACAGCGGGAGCATGTAAAAAGTAAGCAACACTTGCGAAGTGTTCAACATGAAACGACACACAAGAGGGTGGGCGGTGCGAGTAGCGAACTATATTCAGAGGGTTGTGGTTAGACAACACTAGATTAATGTAACGTGTCATATGCCAATTACAGAGCAGGTTAAGGCACAACGTGGGTTAGGTTAAGGCACAACGTGGGTTAGGTTAAGGCACAACGTGGGTTAGGTTAAGGCACAACGTGGGTTAGGTTAAGGCACAACGTGGGTTAGGTTAAGGCACAACGTGGGTTAGGTTAAGGCACAACGTGGGTTAGGTTAAGGCACAACGTGGGTTAGGTTAAGGCACAACGTGGGTTAGGTTAAGGCACAACGTGGGTTAGGTTAAGGCACAACGTGGGTTAGGTTAAGGCACAACGTGGGTTAGGTTAAGGCACAACGTGGGTTAGGTTAAGGCACAACGTGGGTTAGGTTAAGGCACAACGTGGGTTAGGTTAAGGCACAACGTGGGTTAGGTTAAGGCACAACGTGGGTTACGTTAAGGCACAACGTGGGTTACGTTAAGGCACAACGTGGGTTACGTTAAGGCACAACGTGGGTTACGTTAAGGCACAACGTGGGTTACGTTAAGGCACAACGTGGGTTACGTTAAGGCACAACGTGGGTTACGTTAAGGCACAACGTGGGTTACGTTAAGGCACAACGTGGGTTACGTTAAGGCACAACGTGGGTTAGGTTAAGGCACAACGTGGGTTAGGTTAAGGCACAACGTGGGTTAGGTTAAGGCACAACGTGGGTTAGGTTAAGGCACAACGTGGGTTACGTTAAGGCACAACGTGGGTTACGTTAAGGCACAACGTGGGTTACGTTAAGGCACAACGTGGGTTACGTTAAGGCACAACGTGGGTTACGTTAAGGCACAACGTGGGTTACGTTAAGGCACAACGTGGGTTACGTTAAGGCACAACGTGTGTTAGGTTAAGGCACAACGTGGGTTAGGTTAAGGCACAACGTGGGTTAGGTTAAGGCACAACGTGGGTTACGTTAAGGCACAACGTGGGTTACGTTAAGGCACAACGTGGGTTACGTTAAGGCACAACGTGGGTTACGTTAAGGCACAACGTGGGTTACGTTAAGGCACAACGTGGGTTACGTTAAGGCACAACGTGGGTTACGTTAAGGCACAACGTGGGTTACGTTAAGGCACAACGTGTGTTAGGTTAAGGCACAACGTGGGTTAGGTTAAGGCACAACGTGGGTTAGGTTAAGGCACAACGTGGGTTAGGTTAAGACACAAATTGCGTTACAAATTGCGTTACATTGCGGTACAAATTGCGTTACATTGCGGTACAAATTGCGTTACATTGCGGTACAAATTGCGTTACAAATTTGGTTAGGTTAAGGTGCAAAGTGGGTTGGATTACAGTACACAACATGGTAAGAGATAGTGTGTTTGGGGGGGGGGGGGGGGCAGGTTCGTTGGTAGTGATCATTGTAAGTGAATGTCTGAGGCAGCGTCAGTATGTCACAGCAGTTCTGTCTCGTCAGGATGCGCTTTTCGCTCGTGACTGGAGGCGCGCCGCGTCTGTGGTTGCGGCAAGGGAGTGGCAGACCTGTGTGATTCATTCCTGCCATTGTTTCTGTGCCGTAACAGGAGGCAGTGTGGTGGTGTTGGGTGCACCCCTGTGTAGGACATGTGTGGGTGTTGGTGGCTTATCTGAGCAATTGTGGATGTTGGACGGGTGGGATATTCTATTTTATAATTGGACCCCCTGGTGTGGTTATCATAGTGTGGATGGTGTACTGTGGCGGAGAGGATGCACCGGACGTTGGTCCATGCTGGTGCTTACATATCGTATCTGTGTCTGTTACAGGCAGAGAGTAATGTGTGATGGAGTGTCTCGCTGAGGTGTGGTTCATATTGTGTGCACAGACTTACAGCATGTATAGGGACAGCGGGAATTTGGCATATTGGATATAACTCGTCATGAAACGCAAGATATAGGGGTGGATTGCAA
Organism: Schistocerca cancellata; assembly: GCF_023864275.1. Lineage (NCBI taxonomy): Eukaryota > Metazoa > Arthropoda > Insecta > Orthoptera > Acrididae > Schistocerca > Schistocerca cancellata. The sequence continues at coordinate 14,331 of NW_026046956.1, forward strand.
CGTACGAGTGCGGGAAGAGTCCGCCGTTCATCCGCTTGGGTTGCGATTTGGGCGGTTGGGGTGGGGCACGTGCGGGTGCGGGTGGAGTGATTGTCGGTTGACTACTTCGTGCGACGCAGGCACTGGCGTTCGGGTTCCTGTGGTGGACAGATGATGCAGGCTTTGTGGGTGGCGTCGAAAAATGGGTACTGTGGGACCTAGCGATGTCGTAGTCGGGGTGGCGTCTCATAGATGGCGGTATCGTCGGTGCAGCAGGTCATGTTTCGGGAGACTTGCAGATGGCGGTATTTAGTTTTCGTGTTGCGCGCGACATGGTGGACGTAGTGTCGTCCGATTCGCGTAGATGGGGCTATTGCATGTGGTTTCGTCACATTGTCATAGATGGCGATGCTGTGGTTTGGCAGTATGGTTGGTGTAGTTCCGTTGGATTCCTGTAGATGGAGGTGTCGTTTCTGGGCCAGACGGCAATGTAGTTTGGTCACATTCTCATAGATGGCTGTGTTGTGTCTGTGGGTGGCGGTGTCAGCGTCGTCCCATAGAGGGCGGTATGGTCTGTTTATTGTGGACGTTGATGTCAGGACCAGAGGGCGCGCGCGAACCGTTGCCCATATTTTCCTACCCTCCTATTACTCGTTGTAGATCTATAACACTGCCCAGCGTTGCAACTAAA
>NW_026046956.1:22500-25000 GCF_023864275.1 Schistocerca cancellata
CAACCAGGGAGCTGCGTCAACTAGAGCTGAGCAGCCGGCCGCCCGGGAGTGTGTCCCAGGGGCCCGCGCGAACACGCAAGCGTCCGCTCAATTATTCTGCAAACAGGAGGAGGCTGAGCTCCCCTGCACAATACACCTCGAAACCCTCTCAGGTCCCGGCGGCGCGCAGCGCCGTCCTAAGTACTTGGTCGGGTTCGAGAGAGGCGCAATCGCCCGGAGTTAGGCGAGTAGACGCTTTAGGTGCGACCACCCGTGCTCCCAACTGAGCTTGCCGCTGCCGACAGAGGCCCGGGAGCGTGCTGTCGTGGCATTGCCGGCGGGAGACAACACGCGCCACCTACGGTGACCGGCAGCTCCAACGCCAGCGCCACAGAAGGGCAAAGGCCCCACGTGGGTGCCGAAGCGAACTCTCCCAGCACAGCGCACGTGCCAACACGTCTGCACAACTGCGATACAAACCACCAGCGAGAACCGCTGGGGCGACCGAGCAGCAGACGGCGTCGCGGCGCCGAGTGCCGGGCGGCGGCGCATCCTCAACGCACACAGTCCTCAGTCGGACCAGCACACTGCAGATGTCCACCGCGCTTCGCACCGGGCCCGCGAGGACCCACTTTGGCCGCCCGGCGCCGCGCGCAGGGTGCCCCGGCGCGCAGCTGCGCCGCCTGCCGCGTCCGTCGGCCGGCGCGCCTGCCACTGGGCGCCCCCACCAGCCGGCTGTAGCGCGTGCGCCCACGCACCGCGCGGCCAGCACGCCGGGCGGCCCCCCCTCACCGGCCGGGGACGGTCCCACCCAGCCACCGCCGCGTATCGCTTCACACACAGATTTGCCCTTACTGATTTACCTCCAGCAACAACAACCGCACCACAATGGGTTTACCAGTTGTTCATTTGCGTTGCGTCACGTCACCAGCAAACGTAGACGTCCATCCCAGTTTGCAAATGCAACGATTATTGCATACCTGTCTGTTAGGTGTCACGACACACTACGTCTGCCCACATACACGCAACAAAATGTGCACGACTAGAGAACACGTGGGAGGTGGCCCCCTACGTATGCGATGTCCATTACGAGACCGACTGTCAACCAGCATCTGTACCATGTCGCAGATGTGGAACGCGGTGCACCATGCTATCACACTGTGTGAGAAGAGACGACTACGTTTGAATACACGCGCCACTACATCAACAGACGGCTCATGCTGATCGCCATCCAGGGCGTCCGTTACTCCCACACGTCTCTATGGCGTACCACACTGCAATGTAGCTGTTATGGGGAGACGGCACGTGGCTGAGTGCACAACATTTGGACCGTATGGTTCGCTGTTGTTGGGCGCAGTCGTACGGTCACACATGTGCCACAGCGTATCATTCAGTACATACGGACCTATGTGCAGTACAATGTGAGGATTAAGCTTACGATATCAGCGGACAGTGGACACAGGCCGTACCACGACGTAGACTGAGCGCTTCGACATGCGAATGCCAGTGAACAGCTGCGAAGGGCATTGAACACGCAAGCACCTGAACGACCAGCGTGCGAAGGCAGGGTGGAGGGGGGGGGGCGATGTACATCCTGCAGTTGTCCACATTACAGTGTACAGCGGGAGCATGTAAAAAGTAAGCAACACTTGCGAAGTGTTCAACATGAAACGACACACAAGAGGGTGGGCGGTGCGAGTAGCGAACTATATTCAGAGGGTTGTGGTTAGACAACACTAGATTAATGTAACGTGTCATATGCCAATTACAGAGCAGGTTAAGGCACAACGTGGGTTAGGTTAAGGCACAACGTGGGTTAGGTTAAGGCACAACGTGGGTTAGGTTAAGGCACAACGTGGGTTAGGTTAAGGCACAACGTGGGTTAGGTTAAGGCACAACGTGGGTTAGGTTAAGGCACAACGTGGGTTAGGTTAAGGCACAACGTGGGTTAGGTTAAGGCACAACGTGGGTTAGGTTAAGGCACAACGTGGGTTAGGTTAAGGCACAACGTGGGTTAGGTTAAGGCACAACGTGGGTTAGGTTAAGGCACAACGTGGGTTAGGTTAAGGCACAACGTGGGTTAGGTTAAGGCACAACGTGGGTTAGGTTAAGGCACAACGTGGGTTAGGTTAAGGCACAACGTGGGTTACGTTAAGGCACAACGTGGGTTACGTTAAGGCACAACGTGGGTTACGTTAAGGCACAACGTGGGTTACGTTAAGGCACAACGTGGGTTACGTTAAGGCACAACGTGGGTTACGTTAAGGCACAACGTGGGTTACGTTAAGGCACAACGTGGGTTACGTTAAGGCACAACGTGGGTTACGTTAAGGCACAACGTGGGTTAGGTTAAGGCACAACGTGGGTTAGGTTAAGGCACAACGTGGGTTAGGTTAAGGCACAACGTGGGTTAGGTTAAGGCACAACGTGGGTTACGTTAAGGCACAACGTGGGTTACGTTAAGGCACAACGTGGGTTACGTTAAGGCACAACGTGGGTTACGTTAAGGCACAACGTGGGT
>NW_026046957.1:0-2500 GCF_023864275.1 Schistocerca cancellata
GCCAGCGCCACAGAAGGGCAAAGGCCCCACGTGGGTGCCGAAGCGAACTCTCCCAGCACAGCGCACGTGCCAACACGTCCGCACAACTGCGATACAAACCACCAGCGAGAACCGCTGGGGCGACCGAGCAGCAGACGGCGTCGCGGCGCCGAGTGCCGGGCGGCGGCGCATCCTCAACGCACACAGTCCTCAATCGGACCAGCACACTGCAGATGTCCACCGCGCTTCGCACCGGGTCCGCGAGGACCCACTTTTGGCTGCACGGCGCCGCGCGCAGGGTGCCCCGGCGCGCAGCTGCGCCGCCTGCCGCGTCCGTCGGCCGGCGCCGCCCTGCCACTGGGCGCCCCCCACCAGCCGGCTGTAGCGCGTGCGCCCACGCACCGCGCGGCCAGCACGCCGGGCGGCCCCCCCTCACCGGCCGGGGACAGTCCCACCCACCCACAGCCGCGTATCGCTTCACACCCAGATTCACATTCACGTTCGTTGGTATGGTGGGGGACCGCTTCGTAGCTGTACCGATCGTTGCCCTCACAGATGTACCTCCAGCAAGATCAACCGCACCACAACGGGTTACCAGTTGTTCATTTGCGTAACGTCACCAGTAAACGTACACGTCCATCCCCGTTTGCAAAGTCAACTATTATTGCATGCCTGCCTGTCAGGTGTCAAGACACACTACATTCGCTCACATCCACGCAACAAAATGTGCCCGACTAGAGGGCACGTGGAAGGTGCCCCCGTACATATGCGATCTCCATTGCGCGACCAACTGTCAACCGGCCTCTGTAGCATGTCGCAGATGTGGAACGCGGGGCACCGTGCTATCACATTGTGTGAGAAGAGACTACTACGTCTGCATACACGCGCCACTACATGAACAGACGGCTCATGCTGATCGCCATCCACTGCGTCCATTACTCCCACACGTCTCTATGGCGTACCACACTGCAATGCAGCTGTTATGGGGAGATGACACATAGCTGTGTACACAACATTCTGAGCCGGTTGCGGTTGGACAACAATACATTAATGTAACGTGTCATATGCCAATTACAGAGCAGGGTAAGGCACAACGTGGGTTAGGTTAAGGCACAACGTGGGTTAGGTTAAGGCACAACGTGGGTTAGGTTAAGGCACAACGTGGGTTAGGTTAAGGCACAACGTGGGTTAGGTTAAGGCACAACGTGGGTTAGGTTAAGGCACAACGTGGGTTAGGTTAAGGCACAACGTGGGTTAGGTTAAGGCACAACGTGGGTTAGGTTAAGGCACAACGTGGGTTAGGTTAAGCCACAACGTGGGTTAGGTTAAGCACAACGTGGGTTAGGTTAAGCCACAACGTGGGTTAGGTTAAGCCACAACGTGGGGTTAGGTTAAGCCACAACGTGGGTTAGGTTAAGCCACAACGTGGGTTAGGTTAAGGCACAACGTGGGTTAGGTTAAGGCACAACGTGGGTTAGGTTAAGGCACAACGTGGGTTAGGTTAAGCCACAACGTGGGTTAGGTTAAGCCACAACGTGGGTTAGGTTAAGCCACAACGTGGGTTAGGTTAAGCCACAACGTGGGTTAGGTTAAGGCCACAACGTGGGTTAGGTTAAGCCACAACGTGGGTTAGGTTAAGCCACAACGTGGGTTAGGTTAAGCCACAACGTGGGTTAGGTTAAGCCACAACGTGGGTTAGGTTAAGCCACAACGTGGGTTAGGTTAAGCCACAACCGTGGGTTAGGTTAAAGCCACAACGTGGGTTAGGTTAAGCCACAACGTGGGTTAGGTTAAGCCACAACGTGGGTTAGGTTAAGCCACAACGTGGGTTAGGTTAAGCCACAACGTGGGTTAGGTTAAGCCACAACGTGGGTTAGGTTAAGCCACAAACGTGGGTTAGGTTAAGGCACAACGTGGGTTAGGTTAAGGCACAACGTGGGTTAGGTTAAGGCACAACATGGGGGTAGATTGCGGTACAAATTGCGTTACATTGCGGTGCAAATTGCGTTACATTGCGGTGCAAATTGCGTTACATTGCGGTGCAAATTGCGTTACATTGCGGTGCAAATTGCGTTACATTGCGGTGCAAATTGAGTTACATTGCGGTGCAAATTGAGTTACATTGCGGTGCAAATTGAGTTACATTGCGGTGCAAATTGAGTTACATTGCGGTGCAAATTGAGTTACATTGCGGTGCAAATTGAGTTACATTGCGGTGCAAATTGAGGTAGGTTAAGGTGCAACACAGGTTAGGTTAAGGTGACATAGGTTAGGTTAAGGTGACATAGGTTAGGTTAAGGTGACATAGGTTAGGTTAAGGTGACATAGGTTAGGTTAAGGTGACATAGGTTAGGTTAAGGTGACATAGGTTAGGTTAAGGTGACATAGGTTAGGTTAAGGTGACATAGGTTAGGTTAAGGTGACCATAGGTTAGGTTAAGGTGACATAGGTTAGGTTAAGGTGACCATAGGTTAGGTTAAGGTGACATAGGTTAGGTTAAGGTACAAACTGGGTTGTGTTA
>NW_026046957.1:10000-15000 GCF_023864275.1 Schistocerca cancellata
AATTCCTCGTTCATGGGGAACAATTGCAAGCCCCAATCCCTAGCACGAAGGAGGTTCAGCGGGTTACCCCGACCTTTCGGCCTAGGAAGACACGCTGATTCCTTCAGTGTAGCGCGCGTGCGGCCCAGAACATCTAAGGGCATCACAGACCTGTTATTGCTCAATCTCGTGCGGCTAGAAGCCGCCTGTCCCTCTAAGAAGAAAAGTAATCGCTGACAGCACGAAGGATGTCACGCGACTAGTTAGCAGGCTAGAGTCTCGTTCGTTATCGGAATTAACCAGACAAATCGCTCCACCAACTAAGAACGGCCATGCACCACCACCCACCGAATCAAGAAAGAGCTATCAATCTGTCAATCCTTCCGGTGTCCGGGCCTGGTGAGGTTTCCCGTGTTGAGTCAAATTAAGCCGCAGGCTCCACTCCTGGTGGTGCCCTTCCGTCAATTCCTTTAAGTTTCAGCTTTGCAACCATACTTCCCCCGGAACCCAAAAGCTTTGGTTTCCCGGAGGCTGCCCGCCGAGTCATCGGAGGAACTGCGGCGGATCGCTGGCTGGCATCGTTTATGGTTAGAACTAGGGCGGTATCTGATCGCCTTCGAACCTCTAACTTTCGTTCTTGATTAATGAAAACATACTTGGCAAATGCTTTCGCTTCTGTTCGTCTTGCGACGATCCAAGAATTTCACCTCTAACGTCGCAATACGAATGCCCCCGCCTGTCCCTATTAATCATTACCTCGGGTTCCGAAAACCAACAAAATAGAACCGAGGTCCTATTCCATTATTCCATGCACACAGTATTCAGGCGGGCTTGCCTGCTTTAAGCACTCTAATTTGTTCAAAGTAAACGTGCCGGCCCACCCAGACACTCAATAAAGAGCACCTTGGTAGGATTTCAACGGGGTCCGCCTCGGGACGCACGAACACGCACGAGGCGGTCGCACGCCTTCGGCTCGCCCCACCGGCAGGACGTCCCACGATACATGCCAGTTAAACACCGACGGGCGGTGAACCAACAGCGTGGGACACAAATCCAACTACGAGCTTTTTAACCGCAACAACTTTAATATACGCTATTGGAGCTGGAATTACCGCGGCTGCTGGCACCAGACTTGCCCTCCAATAGATACTCGTTAAAGGATTTAAAGTGTACTCATTCCGATTACGGGGCCTCGGATGAGTCCCGTATCGTTATTTTTCGTCACTACCTCCCCGTGCCGGGAGTGGGTAATTTGCGCGCCTGCTGCCTTCCTTGGATGTGGTAGCCGTTTCTCAGGCTCCCTCTCCGGAATCGAACCCTGATTCCCCGTTACCCGTTACAACCATGGTAGGCGCAGAACCTACCATCGACAGTTGATAAGGCAGACATTTGAAAGATGCGTCGCCGGTACGAGGACCGTGCGATCAGCCCAAAGTTATTCAGAGTCACCAAGGCAAACGGACCGGACGAGCCGACCGATTGGTTTTGATCTAATAAAAGCGTCCCTTCCATCTCTGGTCGGGACTCTGTTTGCATGTATTAGCTCTAGAATTACCACAGTTATCCAAGTAACGTGGGTACGATCTAAGGAACCATAACTGATTTAATGAGCCATTCGCGGTTTCACCTTAATGCGGCTTGTACTGAGACATGCATGGCTTAATCTTTGAGACAAGCATATGACTACTGGCAGGATCAACCAGGGAGCTGCGTCAACTAGAGCTGAGCAGCCGGCCGCCCGGGAGTGTGTCCCGGGGGCCCGCGCGAACACGCAAGCGTCCGCTCAATTATTCTGCAAACAGGAGGAGGCTGGGCTCCCCTGCACAATACACCTCGAAACCCTCTCAGGTCCCGGCGGCGCGCAGCGCCGTCCTAAGTACTTGGTCGGGTTCGAGAGAGGCGCAATCGCCCGGAGTTAGGCGAGTAGACGCTTTAGGTGCGACCACCCGTGCTCCCAACTGAGCTTGCCGCTGCCGACAGAGGCCCGGGAGCGTGCTGTCGTGGCATTGCCGGCGGGAGACAACACGCGCCACCTACGGTGACCGGCAGCTCCAACGCCAGCGCCACAGAAGGGCAAAGGCCCCACGTGGGTGCCGAAGCGAACTCTCCCAGCACAGCGCACGTGCCAACACGTCCGCACAACTGCGATACAAACCACCAGCGAGAACCGCTGGGGCGACCGAGCAGCAGACGGCGTCGCGGCGCCGAGTGCCGGGCGGCGGCGCATCCTCAACGCACACAGTCCTCAATCGGACCAGCACACTGCAGATGTCCACCGCGCTTCGCACCGGGTCCGCGAGGACCCACTTTGGCTGCACGGCGCCGCGCGCAGGGTGCCCCGGCGCGCAGCTGCGCCGCCTGCCGCGTCCGTCGGCCGGCGCGCCTGCCACTGGGCGCCCCCACCAGCCGGCTGTAGCGCGTGCGCCCACGCACCGCGCGGCCAGCACGCCGGGCGGCCCCCCCTCACCGGCCGGGGACAGTCCCACCCACCCACAGCCGCGTATCGCTTCACACCCAGATTCACATTCACGTTCGTTGGTATGGTGGGGACCGCTTCGTAGCTGTACCGATCGTTGCCCTCACAGATGTACCTCCAGCAAGATCAACCGCACCACAACGGGTTACCAGTTGTTCATTTGCGTAACGTCACCAGTAAACGTACACGTCCATCCCCGTTTGCAAAGTCAACTATTATTGCATGCCTGCCTGTCAGGTGTCAAGACACACTACATTCGCTCACATCCACGCAACAAAATGTGCCCGACTAGAGGGCACGTGGAAGGTGCCCCCGTACATATGCGATCTCCATTGCGCGACCAACTGTCAACCGGCCTCTGTAGCATGTCGCAGATGTGGAACGCGGGGCACCGTGCTATCACATTGTGTGAGAAGAGACTACTACGTCTGCATACACGCGCCACTACATGAACAGACGGCTCATGCTGATCGCCATCCACTGCGTCCATTACTCCCACACGTCTCTATGGCGTACCACACTGCAATGCAGCTGTTATGGGGAGATGACACATAGCTGTGTACACAACATTCTGAGCCGGTTGCGGTTGGACAACAATACATTAATGTAACGTGTCATATGCCAATTACAGAGCAGGGTAAGGCACAACGTGGGTTAGGTTAAGGCACAACGTGGGTTAGGTTAAGGCACAACGTGGGTTAGGTTAAGGCACAACGTGGGTTAGGTTAAGGCACAACGTGGGTTAGGTTAAGGCACAACGTGGGTTAGGTTAAGGCACAACGTGGGTTAGGTTAAGGCACAACGTGGGTTAGGTTAAGGCACAACGTGGGTTAGGTTAAGCCACAACGTGGGTTAGGTTAAGCCACAACGTGGGTTAGGTTAAGCCACAACGTGGGTTAGGTTAAGCCACAACGTGGGTTAGGTTAAGCCACAACGTGGGTTAGGTTAAGCCACAACGTGGGTTAGGTTAAGCCACAACGTGGGTTAGGTTAAGGCACAACGTGGGTTAGGTTAAGGCACAACGTGGGTTAGGTTAAGGCACAACGTGGGTTAGGTTAAGGCACAACGTGGGTTAGGTTAAGGCACAACGTGGGTTAGGTTAAGCCACAACGTGGGTTAGGTTAAGCCACAACGTGGGTTAGGTTAAGCCACAACGTGGGTTAGGTTAAGCCACAACGTGGGTTAGGTTAAGCCACAACGTGGGTTAGGTTAAGCCACAACGTGGGTTAGGTTAAGCCACAACGTGGGTTAGGTTAAGCCACAACGTGGGTTAGGTTAAGCCACAACGTGGGTTAGGTTAAGCCACAACGTGGGTTAGGTTAAGCCACAACGTGGGTTAGGTTAAGCCACAACGTGGGTTAGGTTAAGCCACAACGTGGGTTAGGTTAAGCCACAACGTGGGTTAGGTTAAGCCACAACGTGGGTTAGGTTAAGCCACAACGTGGGTTAGGTTAAGCCACAACGTGGGTTAGGTTAAGGCACAACGTGTGTTAGGTTAAGGCACAACGTGGGTTAGGTTAAGGCACAACATGGGGGTAGATTGCGGTACAAATTGCGTTACATTGCGGTGCAAATTGCGTTACATTGCGGTGCAAATTGCGTTACATTGCGGTGCAAATTGCGTTACATTGCGGTGCAAATTGCGTTACATTGCGGTGCAAATTGAGTTACATTGCGGTGCAAATTGAGTTACATTGCGGTGCAAATTGAGTTACATTGCGGTGCAAATTGAGTTACATTGCGGTGCAAATTGAGTTACATTGCGGTGCAAATTGAGGTAGGTTAAGGTGCAACACAGGTTAGGTTAAGGTGACATAGGTTAGGTTAAGGTGACATAGGTTAGGTTAAGGTGACATAGGTTAGGTTAAGGTGACATAGGTTAGGTTAAGGTGACATAGGTTAGGTTAAGGTGACATAGGTTAGGTTAAGGTGACATAGGTTAGGTTAAGGTGACATAGGTTAGGTTAAGGTGACATAGGTTAGGTTAAGGTGACATAGGTTAGGTTAAGGTGACATAGGTTAGGTTAAGGTACAAACTGGGTTGTGTTATGGTACACATTGCGTTGTAGTACAGTACACGTTAGGTTTGGGTACGGTACACAATGTGGTATGGGATGGCGTGTTGTGGGGGGGGGGGGGGGGGTGAGGTTCGTTGATATCGACCGTAGGACGTGGATGCCCGAGGCAGCGTCAGTGTGTCAAAGGAGTTATGTCACGTCGGGATGCGCTTTCCGCCAGTGAGAGGGGGGGGCGAGCCGTGTCTGTGGTTGCGGCAGACCTGTGTGTTTCATTCCTGCCAGTGTGTTTGTGCTGTAAGACGAGGCAGTGTGGTGATGTTGGGTGCACCCCTGTGTAGGACATGTGTGGGTGTTGGTGGCTTATCTGAGCAATTGTGGTTGTCGGACGAGTGGGATATTCTGTTTTATGATTGGACCTCCTGGCCTGGTTATCATAGTCTGGTTGGTGTACTGTGGCGGATAGGATGCACCGGACGTTGGTCCATGCCGGTGCTTAATTATTGTATCTGTGTTTGTTACAGGCAGAG
>NW_026046957.1:22500-27500 GCF_023864275.1 Schistocerca cancellata
TGCCCGCCGAGTCATCGGAGGAACTGCGGCGGATCGCTGGCTGGCATCGTTTATGGTTAGAACTAGGGCGGTATCTGATCGCCTTCGAACCTCTAACTTTCGTTCTTGATTAATGAAAACATACTTGGCAAATGCTTTCGCTTCTGTTCGTCTTGCGACGATCCAAGAATTTCACCTCTAACGTCGCAATACGAATGCCCCCGCCTGTCCCTATTAATCATTACCTCGGGTTCCGAAAACCAACAAAATAGAACCGAGGTCCTATTCCATTATTCCATGCACACAGTATTCAGGCGGGCTTGCCTGCTTTAAGCACTCTAATTTGTTCAAAGTAAACGTGCCGGCCCACCCAGACACTCAATAAAGAGCACCTTGGTAGGATTTCAACGGGGTCCGCCTCGGGACGCACGAACACGCACGAGGCGGTCGCACGCCTTCGGCTCGCCCCACCGGCAGGACGTCCCACGATACATGCCAGTTAAACACCGACGGGCGGTGAACCAACAGCGTGGGACACAAATCCAACTACGAGCTTTTTAACCGCAACAACTTTAATATACGCTATTGGAGCTGGAATTACCGCGGCTGCTGGCACCAGACTTGCCCTCCAATAGATACTCGTTAAAGGATTTAAAGTGTACTCATTCCGATTACGGGGCCTCGGATGAGTCCCGTATCGTTATTTTTCGTCACTACCTCCCCGTGCCGGGAGTGGGTAATTTGCGCGCCTGCTGCCTTCCTTGGATGTGGTAGCCGTTTCTCAGGCTCCCTCTCCGGAATCGAACCCTGATTCCCCGTTACCCGTTACAACCATGGTAGGCGCAGAACCTACCATCGACAGTTGATAAGGCAGACATTTGAAAGATGCGTCGCCGGTACGAGGACCGTGCGATCAGCCCAAAGTTATTCAGAGTCACCAAGGCAAACGGACCGGACGAGCCGACCGATTGGTTTTGATCTAATAAAAGCGTCCCTTCCATCTCTGGTCGGGACTCTGTTTGCATGTATTAGCTCTAGAATTACCACAGTTATCCAAGTAACGTGGGTACGATCTAAGGAACCATAACTGATTTAATGAGCCATTCGCGGTTTCACCTTAATGCGGCTTGTACTGAGACATGCATGGCTTAATCTTTGAGACAAGCATATGACTACTGGCAGGATCAACCAGGGAGCTGCGTCAACTAGAGCTGAGCAGCCGGCCGCCCGGGAGTGTGTCCCGGGGGCCCGCGCGAACACGCAAGCGTCCGCTCAATTATTCTGCAAACAGGAGGAGGCTGGGCTCCCCTGCACAATACACCTCGAAACCCTCTCAGGTCCCGGCGGCGCGCAGCGCCGTCCTAAGTACTTGGTCGGGTTCGAGAGAGGCGCAATCGCCCGGAGTTAGGCGAGTAGACGCTTTAGGTGCGACCACCCGTGCTCCCAACTGAGCTTGCCGCTGCCGACAGAGGCCCGGGAGCGTGCTGTCGTGGCATTGCCGGCGGGAGACAACACGCGCCACCTACGGTGACCGGCAGCTCCAACGCCAGCGCCACAGAAGGGCAAAGGCCCCACGTGGGTGCCGAAGCGAACTCTCCCAGCACAGCGCACGTGCCAACACGTCCGCACAACTGCGATACAAACCACCAGCGAGAACCGCTGGGGCGACCGAGCAGCAGACGGCGTCGCGGCGCCGAGTGCCGGGCGGCGGCGCATCCTCAACGCACACAGTCCTCAATCGGACCAGCACACTGCAGATGTCCACCGCGCTTCGCACCGGGTCCGCGAGGACCCACTTTGGCTGCACGGCGCCGCGCGCAGGGTGCCCCGGCGCGCAGCTGCGCCGCCTGCCGCGTCCGTCGGCCGGCGCGCCTGCCACTGGGCGCCCCCACCAGCCGGCTGTAGCGCGTGCGCCCACGCACCGCGCGGCCAGCACGCCGGGCGGCCCCCCCTCACCGGCCGGGGACAGTCCCACCCACCCACAGCCGCGTATCGCTTCACACCCAGATTCACATTCACGTTCGTTGGTATGGTGGGGACCGCTTCGTAGCTGTACCGATCGTTGCCCTCACAGATGTACCTCCAGCAAGATCAACCGCACCACAACGGGTTACCAGTTGTTCATTTGCGTAACGTCACCAGTAAACGTACACGTCCATCCCCGTTTGCAAAGTCAACTATTATTGCATGCCTGCCTGTCAGGTGTCAAGACACACTACATTCGCTCACATCCACGCAACAAAATGTGCCCGACTAGAGGGCACGTGGAAGGTGCCCCCGTACATATGCGATCTCCATTGCGCGACCAACTGTCAACCGGCCTCTGTAGCATGTCGCAGATGTGGAACGCGGGGCACCGTGCTATCACATTGTGTGAGAAGAGACTACTACGTCTGCATACACGCGCCACTACATGAACAGACGGCTCATGCTGATCGCCATCCACTGCGTCCATTACTCCCACACGTCTCTATGGCGTACCACACTGCAATGCAGCTGTTATGGGGAGATGACACATAGCTGTGTACACAACATTCTGAGCCGGTTGCGGTTGGACAACAATACATTAATGTAACGTGTCATATGCCAATTACAGAGCAGGGTAAGGCACAACGTGGGTTAGGTTAAGGCACAACGTGGGTTAGGTTAAGGCACAACGTGGGTTAGGTTAAGGCACAACGTGGGTTAGGTTAAGGCACAACGTGGGTTAGGTTAAGGCACAACGTGGGTTAGGTTAAGGCACAACGTGGGTTAGGTTAAGGCACAACGTGGGTTAGGTTAAGGCACAACGTGGGTTAGGTTAAGGCACAACGTGGGTTAGGTTAAGCCACAACGTGGGTTAGGTTAAGCCACAACGTGGGTTAGGTTAAGCCACAACGTGGGTTAGGTTAAGCCACAACGTGGGTTAGGTTAAGCCACAACGTGGGTTAGGTTAAGCCACAACGTGGGTTAGGTTAAGCCACAACGTGGGTTAGGTTAAGGCACAACGTGGGTTAGGTTAAGGCACAACGTGGGTTAGGTTAAGGCACAACGTGGGTTAGGTTAAGGCACAACGTGGGTTAGGTTAAGGCACAACGTGGGTTAGGTTAAGCCACAACGTGGGTTAGGTTAAGCCACAACGTGGGTTAGGTTAAGCCACAACGTGGGTTAGGTTAAGCCACAACGTGGGTTAGGTTAAGCCACAACGTGGGTTAGGTTAAGCCACAACGTGGGTTAGGTTAAGCCACAACGTGGGTTAGGTTAAGCCACAACGTGGGTTAGGTTAAGCCACAACGTGGGTTAGGTTAAGCCACAACGTGGGTTAGGTTAAGCCACAACGTGGGTTAGGTTAAGCCACAACGTGGGTTAGGTTAAGCCACAACGTGGGTTAGGTTAAGCCACAACGTGGGTTAGGTTAAGCCACAACGTGGGTTAGGTTAAGCCACAACGTGGGTTAGGTTAAGCCACAACGTGGGTTAGGTTAAGCCACAACGTGGGTTAGGTTAAGGCACAACGTGGGTTAGGTTAAGGCACAACGTGGGTTAGGTTAAGGCACAACATGGGGGTAGATTGCGGTACAAATTGCGTTACATTGCGGTGCAAATTGCGTTACATTGCGGTGCAAATTGCGTTACATTGCGGTGCAAATTGCGTTACATTGCGGTGCAAATTGCGTTACATTGCGGTGCAAATTGAGTTACATTGCGGTGCAAATTGAGTTACATTGCGGTGCAAATTGAGTTACATTGCGGTGCAAATTGAGTTACATTGCGGTGCAAATTGAGTTACATTGCGGTGCAAATTGAGTTACATTGCGGTGCAAATTGAGGTAGGTTAAGGTGCAACACAGGTTAGGTTAAGGTGACATAGGTTAGGTTAAGGTGACATAGGTTAGGTTAAGGTGACATAGGTTAGGTTAAGGTGACATAGGTTAGGTTAAGGTGACATAGGTTAGGTTAAGGTGACATAGGTTAGGTTAAGGTGACATAGGTTAGGTTAAGGTGACATAGGTTAGGTTAAGGTGACATAGGTTAGGTTAAGGTGACATAGGTTAGGTTAAGGTGACATAGGTTAGGTTAAGGTGATATAGGTTAGGTTAAGGTACAAACTGGGTTGTGTTATGGTACACATTGCGTTGTAGTACAGTACACGTTAGGTTTGGGTACGGTACACAATGTGGTATGGGATGGCGTGTTGTGGGGGGGGGGGGGGGTGAGGTTCGTTGATATCGACCGTAGGACGTGGATGCCCGAGGCAGCGTCAGTGTGTCAAAGGAGTTATGTCACGTCGGGATGCGCTTTCCGCCAGTGAGAGGGGGGGGCGAGCCGTGTCTGTGGTTGCGGCAGACCTGTGTGTTTCATTCCTGCCAGTGTGTTTGTGCTGTAAGACGAGGCAGTGTGGTGATGTTGGGTGCACCCCTGTGTAGGACATGTGTGGGTGTTGGTGGCTTATCTGAGCAATTGTGGTTGTCGGACGAGTGGGATATTCTGTTTTATGATTGGACCTCCTGGCCTGGTTATCATAGTCTGGTTGGTGTACTGTGGCGGATAGGATGCACCGGACGTTGGTCCATGCCGGTGCTTAATTATTGTATCTGTGTTTGTTACAGGCAGAGAGTAGTGTGTGATAGAGTGTGTGGGTGATAGAGTGTGCGGGTGACGTGTGGTTCGTTTTGTTTGCACAGACGTTCAGCATGTATAGGGGCATTTGCGTATTTGATCTATCTATGTGGGCCTGCATAGTTTACTGAGCAGTGCTGCGAGGTGACTGAACTACGAGCGACGTACTCATTTACAGCGGAATGGTTGCCTTCTACCAAAGATGGAGTATCGACTCTACGACAGCGTTGGCACCGCAGGAAGCGGTGTCGTACAATGGCCCCCACACCGTCATCGTTGTGCGGGGTAGGGACCGTATATATTCTGCGAGGAGCCCTGTTTGCCACAGGGCGTGGGGTCTCGCGTCCTGCGGTTCAGTGCCCCCAGGGAAGCGCGCGGAGGTGGTGCTGCTGCTGCTGTAGCAAGCGAGCTACTTAGAGCATG
>NW_026046957.1:35000-40000 GCF_023864275.1 Schistocerca cancellata
CGCACGCCTTCGGCTCGCCCCACCGGCAGGACGTCCCACGATACATGCCAGTTAAACACCGACGGGCGGTGAACCAACAGCGTGGGACACAAATCCAACTACGAGCTTTTTAACCGCAACAACTTTAATATACGCTATTGGAGCTGGAATTACCGCGGCTGCTGGCACCAGACTTGCCCTCCAATAGATACTCGTTAAAGGATTTAAAGTGTACTCATTCCGATTACGGGGCCTCGGATGAGTCCCGTATCGTTATTTTTCGTCACTACCTCCCCGTGCCGGGAGTGGGTAATTTGCGCGCCTGCTGCCTTCCTTGGATGTGGTAGCCGTTTCTCAGGCTCCCTCTCCGGAATCGAACCCTGATTCCCCGTTACCCGTTACAACCATGGTAGGCGCAGAACCTACCATCGACAGTTGATAAGGCAGACATTTGAAAGATGCGTCGCCGGTACGAGGACCGTGCGATCAGCCCAAAGTTATTCAGAGTCACCAAGGCAAACGGACCGGACGAGCCGACCGATTGGTTTTGATCTAATAAAAGCGTCCCTTCCATCTCTGGTCGGGACTCTGTTTGCATGTATTAGCTCTAGAATTACCACAGTTATCCAAGTAACGTGGGTACGATCTAAGGAACCATAACTGATTTAATGAGCCATTCGCGGTTTCACCTTAATGCGGCTTGTACTGAGACATGCATGGCTTAATCTTTGAGACAAGCATATGACTACTGGCAGGATCAACCAGGGAGCTGCGTCAACTAGAGCTGAGCAGCCGGCCGCCCGGGAGTGTGTCCCGGGGGCCCGCGCGAACACGCAAGCGTCCGCTCAATTATTCTGCAAACAGGAGGAGGCTGGGCTCCCCTGCACAATACACCTCGAAACCCTCTCAGGTCCCGGCGGCGCGCAGCGCCGTCCTAAGTACTTGGTCGGGTTCGAGAGAGGCGCAATCGCCCGGAGTTAGGCGAGTAGACGCTTTAGGTGCGACCACCCGTGCTCCCAACTGAGCTTGCCGCTGCCGACAGAGGCCCGGGAGCGTGCTGTCGTGGCATTGCCGGCGGGAGACAACACGCGCCACCTACGGTGACCGGCAGCTCCAACGCCAGCGCCACAGAAGGGCAAAGGCCCCACGTGGGTGCCGAAGCGAACTCTCCCAGCACAGCGCACGTGCCAACACGTCCGCACAACTGCGATACAAACCACCAGCGAGAACCGCTGGGGCGACCGAGCAGCAGACGGCGTCGCGGCGCCGAGTGCCGGGCGGCGGCGCATCCTCAACGCACACAGTCCTCAATCGGACCAGCACACTGCAGATGTCCACCGCGCTTCGCACCGGGTCCGCGAGGACCCACTTTGGCTGCACGGCGCCGCGCGCAGGGTGCCCCGGCGCGCAGCTGCGCCGCCTGCCGCGTCCGTCGGCCGGCGCGCCTGCCACTGGGCGCCCCCACCAGCCGGCTGTAGCGCGTGCGCCCACGCACCGCGCGGCCAGCACGCCGGGCGGCCCCCCCTCACCGGCCGGGGACAGTCCCACCCACCCACAGCCGCGTATCGCTTCACACCCAGATTCACATTCACGTTCGTTGGTATGGTGGGGACCGCTTCGTAGCTGTACCGATCGTTGCCCTCACAGATGTACCTCCAGCAAGATCAACCGCACCACAACGGGTTACCAGTTGTTCATTTGCGTAACGTCACCAGTAAACGTACACGTCCATCCCCGTTTGCAAAGTCAACTATTATTGCATGCCTGCCTGTCAGGTGTCAAGACACACTACATTCGCTCACATCCACGCAACAAAATGTGCCCGACTAGAGGGCACGTGGAAGGTGCCCCCGTACATATGCGATCTCCATTGCGCGACCAACTGTCAACCGGCCTCTGTAGCATGTCGCAGATGTGGAACGCGGGGCACCGTGCTATCACATTGTGTGAGAAGAGACTACTACGTCTGCATACACGCGCCACTACATGAACAGACGGCTCATGCTGATCGCCATCCACTGCGTCCATTACTCCCACACGTCTCTATGGCGTACCACACTGCAATGCAGCTGTTATGGGGAGATGACACATAGCTGTGTACACAACATTCTGAGCCGGTTGCGGTTGGACAACAATACATTAATGTAACGTGTCATATGCCAATTACAGAGCAGGGTAAGGCACAACGTGGGTTAGGTTAAGGCACAACGTGGGTTAGGTTAAGGCACAACGTGGGTTAGGTTAAGGCACAACGTGGGTTAGGTTAAGGCACAACGTGGGTTAGGTTAAGGCACAACGTGGGTTAGGTTAAGGCACAACGTGGGTTAGGTTAAGGCACAACGTGGGTTAGGTTAAGGCACAACGTGGGTTAGGTTAAGGCACAACGTGGGTTAGGTTAAGCCACAACGTGGGTTAGGTTAAGCCACAACGTGGGTTAGGTTAAGCCACAACGTGGGTTAGGTTAAGCCACAACGTGGGTTAGGTTAAGCCACAACGTGGGTTAGGTTAAGCCACAACGTGGGTTAGGTTAAGCCACAACGTGGGTTAGGTTAAGGCACAACGTGGGTTAGGTTAAGGCACAACGTGGGTTAGGTTAAGGCACAACGTGGGTTAGGTTAAGGCACAACGTGGGTTAGGTTAAGGCACAACGTGGGTTAGGTTAAGCCACAACGTGGGTTAGGTTAAGCCACAACGTGGGTTAGGTTAAGCCACAACGTGGGTTAGGTTAAGCCACAACGTGGGTTAGGTTAAGCCACAACGTGGGTTAGGTTAAGCCACAACGTGGGTTAGGTTAAGCCACAACGTGGGTTAGGTTAAGCCACAACGTGGGTTAGGTTAAGCCACAACGTGGGTTAGGTTAAGCCACAACGTGGGTTAGGTTAAGCCACAACGTGGGTTAGGTTAAGCCACAACGTGGGTTAGGTTAAGCCACAACGTGGGTTAGGTTAAGCCACAACGTGGGTTAGGTTAAGCCACAACGTGGGTTAGGTTAAGCCACAACGTGGGTTAGGTTAAGCCACAACGTGGGTTAGGTTAAGGCACAACGTGGGTTAGGTTAAGGCACAACGTGGGTTAGGTTAAGGCACAACATGGGGGTAGATTGCGGTACAAATTGCGTTACATTGCGGTGCAAATTGCGTTACATTGCGGTGCAAATTGCGTTACATTGCGGTGCAAATTGCGTTACATTGCGGTGCAAATTGCGTTACATTGCGGTGCAAATTGAGTTACATTGCGGTGCAAATTGAGTTACATTGCGGTGCAAATTGAGTTACATTGCGGTGCAAATTGAGTTACATTGCGGTGCAAATTGAGTTACATTGCGGTGCAAATTGAGTTACATTGCGGTGCAAATTGAGGTAGGTTAAGGTGCAACACAGGTTAGGTTAAGGTGACATAGGTTAGGTTAAGGTGACATAGGTTAGGTTAAGGTGACATAGGTTAGGTTAAGGTGACATAGGTTAGGTTAAGGTGACATAGGTTAGGTTAAGGTGACATAGGTTAGGTTAAGGTGACATAGGTTAGGTTAAGGTGACATAGGTTAGGTTAAGGTGACATAGGTTAGGTTAAGGTGACATAGGTTAGGTTAAGGTGACATAGGTTAGGTTAAGGTGACATAGGTTAGGTTAAGGTACAAACTGGGTTGTGTTATGGTACACATTGCGTTGTAGTACAGTACACGTTAGGTTTGGGTACGGTACACAATGTGGTATGGGATGGCGTGTTGTGGGGGGGGGGGGGGTGAGGTTCGTTGATATCGACCGTAGGACGTGGATGCCCGAGGCAGCGTCAGTGTGTCAAAGGAGTTATGTCACGTCGGGATGCGCTTTCCGCCAGTGAGAGGGGGGGGCGAGCCGTGTCTGTGGTTGCGGCAGACCTGTGTGTTTCATTCCTGCCAGTGTGTTTGTGCTGTAAGACGAGGCAGTGTGGTGATGTTGGGTGCACCCCTGTGTAGGACATGTGTGGGTGTTGGTGGCTTATCTGAGCAATTGTGGTTGTCGGACGAGTGGGATATTCTGTTTTATGATTGGACCTCCTGGCCTGGTTATCATAGTCTGGTTGGTGTACTGTGGCGGATAGGATGCACCGGACGTTGGTCCATGCCGGTGCTTAATTATTGTATCTGTGTTTGTTACAGGCAGAGAGTAGTGTGTGATAGAGTGTGTGGATGATAGAGTGTGCGGGTGACGTGTGGTTCGTTTTGTTTGCACAGACGTTCAGCATGTATAGGGGCATTTGCGTATTTGATCTATCTATGTGGGCCTGCATAGTTTACTGAGCAGTGCTGCGAGGTGACTGAACTACGAGCGACGTACTCATTTACAGCGGAATGGTTGCCTTCTACCAAAGATGGAGTATCGACTCTACGACAGCGTTGGCACCGCAGGAAGCGGTGTCGTACAATGGCCCCCACACCGTCATCGTTGTGCGGGGTAGGGACCGTATATATTCTGCGAGGAGCCCTGTTTGCCACAGGGCGTGGGGTCTCGCGTCCTGCGGTTCAGTGCCCCCAGGGAAGCGCGCGGAGGTGGTGCTGCTGCTGCTGTAGCAAGCGAGCTACTTAGAGCATGTATAGGGACAGCGGGAATATGGCATATTGGATATAACTCTTCATGAAACGCAAGATATAGGGGTGGATTGCACGATAGGAGTGCGGGAAGAGTCCGCCATTCATCCGCTGGAGTTGCGATTTGGGCGGTTGGAGTGGGGCACGTGCGGGTGCGGGTGGAGCGATTGTCGGTCGACGACTTCGTGCGGCGCAGGCACTGGCGTTGGGGCTCCTGTGGTGGACAGATGATGCAGGCTGTGTGGGTGGCGTCGAAAAATGGGCACTGTGGGACCTAGCGATGTTGTAGTCGGCGTGGCGTCGCCTAGATGGCGGTATCGTCGGTGCAGCAGGTCATGTTGCGGGGGACCTGCAGATGGCGGTCTTTTTGTTTGTGGTGCGCTCGCCATGGTGGACGTAGTGTCGTCCGATTCGCGTAGATGGAGCTATTGCATGTGGTTTCGTCACATTGTCA
>NW_026046957.1:47500-50000 GCF_023864275.1 Schistocerca cancellata
ACGAGGACCGTGCGATCAGCCCAAAGTTATTCAGAGTCACCAAGGCAAACGGACCGGACGAGCCGACCGATTGGTTTTGATCTAATAAAAGCGTCCCTTCCATCTCTGGTCGGGACTCTGTTTGCATGTATTAGCTCTAGAATTACCACAGTTATCCAAGTAACGTGGGTACGATCTAAGGAACCATAACTGATTTAATGAGCCATTCGCGGTTTCACCTTAATGCGGCTTGTACTGAGACATGCATGGCTTAATCTTTGAGACAAGCATATGACTACTGGCAGGATCAACCAGGGAGCTGCGTCAACTAGAGCTGAGCAGCCGGCCGCCCGGGAGTGTGTCCCGGGGGCCCGCGCGAACACGCAAGCGTCCGCTCAATTATTCTGCAAACAGGAGGAGGCTGGGCTCCCCTGCACAATACACCTCGAAACCCTCTCAGGTCCCGGCGGCGCGCAGCGCCGTCCTAAGTACTTGGTCGGGTTCGAGAGAGGCGCAATCGCCCGGAGTTAGGCGAGTAGACGCTTTAGGTGCGACCACCCGTGCTCCCAACTGAGCTTGCCGCTGCCGACAGAGGCCCGGGAGCGTGCTGTCGTGGCATTGCCGGCGGGAGACAACACGCGCCACCTACGGTGACCGGCAGCTCCAACGCCAGCGCCACAGAAGGGCAAAGGCCCCACGTGGGTGCCGAAGCGAACTCTCCCAGCACAGCGCACGTGCCAACACGTCCGCACAACTGCGATACAAACCACCAGCGAGAACCGCTGGGGCGACCGAGCAGCAGACGGCGTCGCGGCGCCGAGTGCCGGGCGGCGGCGCATCCTCAACGCACACAGTCCTCAATCGGACCAGCACACTGCAGATGTCCACCGCGCTTCGCACCGGGTCCGCGAGGACCCACTTTGGCTGCACGGCGCCGCGCGCAGGGTGCCCCGGCGCGCAGCTGCGCCGCCTGCCGCGTCCGTCGGCCGGCGCGCCTGCCACTGGGCGCCCCCACCAGCCGGCTGTAGCGCGTGCGCCCACGCACCGCGCGGCCAGCACGCCGGGCGGCCCCCCCTCACCGGCCGGGGACAGTCCCACCCACCCACAGCCGCGTATCGCTTCACACCCAGATTCACATTCACGTTCGTTGGTATGGTGGGGACCGCTTCGTAGCTGTACCGATCGTTGCCCTCACAGATGTACCTCCAGCAAGATCAACCGCACCACAACGGGTTACCAGTTGTTCATTTGCGTAACGTCACCAGTAAACGTACACGTCCATCCCCGTTTGCAAAGTCAACTATTATTGCATGCCTGCCTGTCAGGTGTCAAGACACACTACATTCGCTCACATCCACGCAACAAAATGTGCCCGACTAGAGGGCACGTGGAAGGTGCCCCCGTACATATGCGATCTCCATTGCGCGACCAACTGTCAACCGGCCTCTGTAGCATGTCGCAGATGTGGAACGCGGGGCACCGTGCTATCACATTGTGTGAGAAGAGACTACTACGTCTGCATACACGCGCCACTACATGAACAGACGGCTCATGCTGATCGCCATCCACTGCGTCCATTACTCCCACACGTCTCTATGGCGTACCACACTGCAATGCAGCTGTTATGGGGAGATGACACATAGCTGTGTACACAACATTCTGAGCCGGTTGCGGTTGGACAACAATACATTAATGTAACGTGTCATATGCCAATTACAGAGCAGGGTAAGGCACAACGTGGGTTAGGTTAAGGCACAACGTGGGTTAGGTTAAGGCACAACGTGGGTTAGGTTAAGGCACAACGTGGGTTAGGTTAAGGCACAACGTGGGTTAGGTTAAGGCACAACGTGGGTTAGGTTAAGGCACAACGTGGGTTAGGTTAAGGCACAACGTGGGTTAGGTTAAGGCACAACGTGGGTTAGGTTAAGGCACAACGTGGGTTAGGTTAAGCCACAACGTGGGTTAGGTTAAGCCACAACGTGGGTTAGGTTAAGCCACAACGTGGGTTAGGTTAAGCCACAACGTGGGTTAGGTTAAGCCACAACGTGGGTTAGGTTAAGCCACAACGTGGGTTAGGTTAAGCCACAACGTGGGTTAGGTTAAGGCACAACGTGGGTTAGGTTAAGGCACAACGTGGGTTAGGTTAAGGCACAACGTGGGTTAGGTTAAGGCACAACGTGGGTTAGGTTAAGGCACAACGTGGGTTAGGTTAAGCCACAACGTGGGTTAGGTTAAGCCACAACGTGGGTTAGGTTAAGCCACAACGTGGGTTAGGTTAAGCCACAACGTGGGTTAGGTTAAGCCACAACGTGGGTTAGGTTAAGCCACAACGTGGGTTAGGTTAAGCCACAACGTGGGTTAGGTTAAGCCACAACGTGGGTTAGGTTAAGCCACAACGTGGGTTAGGTTAAGCCACAACGTGGGTTAGGTTAAGCCACAACGTGGGTTAGGTTAAGCCACAACGTGGGTTAGGTTAAGCCACAACGTGGGTTAGGTTAAGCCACAACGTGGGTTAGGTTAA
>NW_026046958.1:0-28353 GCF_023864275.1 Schistocerca cancellata
GGTGGTTGTGGCGCAGGTGTGGGGCTGCTCCGCACAGGCTGTCGGACGTTGGGCGGTAGCAAGCGCGGGAGGCGCGGCGCGGCGGCGCGCAGAGTGGCGGCCGCTCTCTCGGCCGTCCGCGCCCGCCCGCGACACTGGCTGGGCCTGTGCGTCGAGGCGGCTATTCCTCTGCTGTGCGCTCCGCTCGCTGCGTGTCTCCTCTCGCTCTCGCTGCTCGCTGTGTGTTAACGCGCGTCGTCGAAATGGCAGATCAGGCGGCTACGAACGAGACTGCTGCGGCACCCGCCGCCACCGGCACTACGAAGAAGGCAAAGTCTGCGTCGTCTGCGAAGAAGCCGCGCGCCAAGCCTGCGCACCCGCGCACCTCTGAGATGGTGACGGCCGCCATCAAGAGTCTGAAGGAGCGCGGCGGATCGTCGCTGCAGGCGATCAAGAAGTACATTGCCGCGCACTACAAGCTGGACGCGGAGAAGCTGGCGCCGTTTATCAAGAAGTACCTCAAGTCGGCCGTGGTGGCGGGCGAGCTGGTGCAGACGAAGGGGAAGGGCGCGTCCGGCTCTTTCAAGCTTGCCGGCGCCGGCGGCGGGGCGGCTGAGGGCGGCAAGGCTCGTGCTGGCGGTGCCAAGAAGAAGCGCGCCGCTCCGGCCAGCAAGGGAGAAGAAGGGCGCCCGTGCGGCCGGCGCAAAGAAGGCTGGTGGCGTGAAGGCGGCGACTGGTCGGAAGGCGGGCGCCGCCAAGAAGGCGTCTGCGGCGTCGGCCGCTCCCGCCGGTGCGAAGAAGGCGGCTGCTGCCAAGCCGGCCAAGGCCAAGTCGCCGTCGAAGGCGAAGAAGGCCGCCAAGGTTCCGACGAAGAAGCCGAAGGCGCCGCGCCCGAAGAAGGCGACGACGCCGTCTAAGGCGAAGGCTTCGCCCAAGAAGAAGAAGTAGAGAGGAATGGGAAAGGAAGGGTTGGCGGTTGACTCCGTCGTCCGCACCCCCCGTCCCCGTCGTCTAGTGGCGCGCAACAGACGCGCGGCCCAAAACGGCCCTTCTCAGGGCCATCAAAGCACGTCGGGAAGGTTTTGATTGTCGTGTTTGTGTTGCGGTGTGGTTGTGTCGTCTGGCGTTTCTGTATGCCCGTGTGTGGATACTGTTTGCGTGCCGTGGTGGTTGGATTGCGGGGGGGGGGTCGGTGGCGGGTGCGGGCGGCGGTAGCGGTTTTGTCGTTGCGGTTGATTGTCGCCGTTTTTTTTTTTTGGTCGCGGCCGGCCGACGGTTGGTTTTGTGTCATGTTGTTTGAATACTTTGGTTGGCCTGCCTGCCGTCTTCTCGGATGTGTCTTGTCTTGTGTGTGTGTTCTTGCAACGGGGGCGGGGGACGTTGAGATGTGGAAAGGGTCGGTGGCGTTGGACGTGCCTGGCTTTTTGTTTCGTTTTCTTTTCGAAACGAAGCGGCGGCCGGCCGTGTGGTTGACGGCGTCGGCCGATGGGTATTGTGCGCTTTGAGCGCCGCGCCGGGGAGGCATGATGTTGATTGTTGCGCGCGCCAGCAAGCTGGCAGGGGAGAGCGGCTGTGGCGGACGGACGGGAAGTGGAAGTGGTGTTTTGTCTTTGGTTCTGTGGTTGTGGGGCGAGAGGCGACCGACAAAGTTTGCTCGCGACGGAGTGATGTTAGTGGCCCTTAAAAGGGCCGTTTTGTTTGTTGCGTGCGTGGGCGGTGCCCAGCGGCTGGCGCGGTGTTTAGGCGCGCTCGCCGCGGATGCGGCGCGCGAGCTGGATGTCCTTGGGCATGATGGTGACGCGCTTGGCGTGGATTGCGCACAGGTTGGTGTCTTCGAAGAGGCCGACGAGGTAGGCCTCGCTGGCCTCCTGCAGGGCCATGACCGCGGAGCTCTGGAAGCGCAGGTCGGTCTTGAAGTCCTGGGCGATCTCGCGCACTAGGCGCTGGAATGGCAGCTTGCGGATGAGCAGCTCTGTGCTCTTCTGGTAGCGCCTGATTTCTCGCAGGGCGACGGTGCCCGGCCTGTAGCGGTGGGGCTTCTTGACGCCGCCGGTGGCGGGCGCGCTCTTCCTCGCCGCCTTGGTGGCGAGCTGTTTGCGCGGCGCCTTTCCGCCGGTGGACTTGCGGGCCGTTTGCTTTGTGCGGGCCATAGCGGTAGCGGTTAGCGGAGCGGCGTGGAGGCGAGCGAGGTGCTGCGTCGGGTGCTGCCTTGACGACACGGGCGCGCGCCAGCCACCGTGGTGCGCTTATATGCCCTCGGTTGCGCGTGGTGGGGGGAGGGCGGGCCAGAGTCTATATAGGGGGGCTGGCGCGTGCGCCGGGCGCAGACCGTAGCCGACTCGCTAGCGCCGGGTGAGGAGCCAGCCGCTGCAGCAGACGCTTTGCTTGCCTTGAGCTTTTTGAGGATTTAGAAGAGATGACTGGCCGCGGCAAGGGAGGAAAGGGGCTCGGCAAGGGTGGCGCCAAGCGGCACCGCAAGGTGTTGCGCGACAACATCCAGGGCATCACGAAGCCCGCGATCCGCCGCCTGGCTCGCAGGGGCGGCGTGAAGCGCATCTCTGGTCTGATCTACGAGGAGACCCGCGGAGTGCTGAAGGTGTTCCTGGAGAACGTGATCCGCGACGCGGTGACGTACACTGAGCACGCCAAGCGCAAGACTGTGACGGCCATGGACGTGGTGTACGCCCTGAAGAGGCAGGGGCGCACCCTGTACGGTTTCGGCGGTTAGGCGCGTCGCAGCCGGTGTGCTGTGCCGCGTTGGCCTTCCCGCGGCCGTGGGAGAGACGAAAACGGCCCTTTTCAGGGCCACCACACTGTTCGGAAATTGAAAAGTGCGAAAGAGTCTGTGTTGTTGCTGCGTGTGTTGCCTGCCTGCCTTGTTTCTTTCATTCTTCATTTCGTTTGCGTTTGACTGACGTGACGTGACTGGGAGAAAGGAAAGGAAGCGGGTCTTGTGGCTGTGTGTGTGTGTGTGTGTGTGTGTGTGTGTGTGTGTGTGTGTGTGCGTGCGCGCGCGCGCGAGAGAGGGCGTTGTGTGTTTGTTTTGTTTATCGATCGATGGAGACGCCGGGCTGTGTGTTGTTGTTGTTGTTGTTGTTGTTGTTGTGCGAGAGGCGGTGAATATTTGCGTGGTTTTGGCTGTGTGTTTGCGGCGGCGTTGGAGTTGCCGAGGCAAGGCGTGCCCATAGGCGGCCGGATCAGCTGTTTCGTTTGTATGGGGCGCGCGGGAGTGGAGGGCGGTGTGTCGACACGCTCGTTTAACAGTTGGTGATTATTGCTGTCGTTGTCGTTTGGAAGGCGACTGTGCGTGCGTGGAGGTGCTTGAGGCAAACGAAAAACAAAAGAGAAACGTGTGTGTGGCCACACGGGCTGTGGACGACAAGATGGCGGCGGCTCTTCTTGTTGTTCTTCTCTCTTTCCTTTAGTCCTCTACCGTTAGAGGGGGAGTTGGTGGAGGTTATTGTCGCCTGTGGACATTTGCTCCTCTTTTCTGTGTGTTGTTCTTATCTTTGGTAGTGTGCTTTTTCGGACGTTGCTGTTTGTTGAGAGTGATTATGTGTTCTGTTTGTGCTACTGCTGGAGTAGCGACTCGGGTCTTGCACATCTGTCCCTGTGGTGTTCATATTGCCCAAGGGTCAAGACGTAATAGTCATTTTCTGAATTCCGCGCGGTGGCGTAGAACGCTTGTGCCAGGGCGCGGAATCGTGTTGTGGGTGGTTGTAGGCAGGTCTGCCGCGGGGACGTGTAAGGCCCGTCGTAGAGCGCTCTGCTTTGGACCCTTCTGTAGGCGATGCATCGTCGACCTGGCTGCATAGCCCCTATAGAGGGC
Source organism: Schistocerca cancellata (assembly GCF_023864275.1). NCBI lineage: Eukaryota > Metazoa > Arthropoda > Insecta > Orthoptera > Acrididae > Schistocerca > Schistocerca cancellata. The sequence continues at coordinate 3,809 of NW_026046958.1, forward strand.
GCGCATATTTCCAGTATCGCTACCCCTGTTGCGGGGTCGAGGGAACAGGGGTACAGGATCTGCATCCTGGCGTGAGCGTTTGTGCCAAGTTGCCCTATGTGACACTTCGATGTCAGGCGTGACACCGAGGTACCTCGCAGAATATCTGCCCCTGCAATCGTAGCAGTTGGTATGGTCTTCTTGCCGGCGGCGGCTGTGGAAGTGAAGTTAAGTTAAAGTAAAGTAAAGTAAAGCAAAGCGCGGCGAGGACGACTGAAATTTTGCTTTGGACGTAGGTTTGTGTGGTGGCCCTGAAAAGGGCCGATTGTTGTGAGCCGAGCCGGGCCGGCAAAGCGCGTTGCGTGCAGGGGAGCACGCAGCGCTGCTGGGCGGCGGGTCCGCGTGCCGATTGCCTGGCCTCTCTGTTTAGGCCTTCTTCTCGGTCTTCTTTGGCAGCAGGACGGCCTGGATGTTGGGCAGGACACCACCCTGTGCGATGGTGACGCCCGACAGGAGCTTGTTGAGCTCCTCGTCGTTGCGGATGGCAAGCTGCAGGTGGCGCGGGATGATGCGCGTCTTCTTGTTGTCGCGGGCCGCGTTTCCGGCCAGCTCGAGCACCTCAGCCGCGAGGTACTCCATGACGGCGGCGAGGTAGACGGGCGCCCCGGCGCCGACGCGCTCGGCGTAGTTTCCCTTGCGCAGGAGGCGGTGGATTCTGCCGACCGGGAACTGGAGCCCGGCCCTGCTTGAGCGGGACTTTGACTTGCCCTTGACTTTGCCTCCCTTTCCGCGTCCGGACATGGCGATGCGCTGTGGTGTAAAAAAACGAGACGAGACGAAGGACGGTGCGAGCCGCAGCGAGTCGAGCAGCGGAGTGGCGGCGCCGCCAGGGGTGGGGGTCCTTTATGCTCTCGGGTGCGGCGGCCGGTTGCGCTCGCGGCCCATTGGTCGGCGGCCGCAACGGGGCGAGCTGGTAAAGGTGCGGCGGCGGGGCGCGCTGGGTGCCACTGTGTGGGGAGACGCTGACTAGAGCGGAGCGCTTGCTGCTGGTGTTGCTGCCGTACGTTCTTGTTTGTTTGCGATGCCGCCCAAGACTAGCGGGAAGGCCGCCAAGAAGGCTGGCAAGGCGCAGAAGAACATTTCGAAGGGCGACAAGAAGAAGAAGCGCAAGAGGAAGGAGAGCTATGCCATCTACATCTACAAGGTGCTGAAGCAGGTGCACCCTGACACGGGCATCTCGTCGAAGGCGATGAGCATCATGAACAGCTTCGTGAACGACATTTTCGAGCGCATCGCGGCCGAGGCGTCTCGCCTGGCGCACTACAACAAGCGCTCGACCATCACGTCCCGCGAGATCCAGACCGCTGTGCGGCTGTTGCTGCCTGGCGAGCTGGCCAAGCACGCCGTGAGCGAGGGCACGAAGGCGGTGACCAAGTACACGAGCTCCAAGTAAGGAGGTGGCTCTGGAATGGAAGGAGATCCTCCGTTGCGAGAGCGGCAAAACGGCCCTTTTCAGGGCCACCAAATGGCCTTTGCGGGAAGGGCGGAATTGTTGTTGTTGTTGTTTTTGTTTTGTTTTGTGTGTGAGTGGGTGGACGGTGGCAATAGCTACCGCTTTGGTTGCGACGCGACGGGGTGGGGTGGCCGATGCGATGAATAATTTGATTGTTTATGGGGCGCGTCGCGTGTCGCGTGTTGCGGGGTGCGGCCACGGTGTGACGTGGAATGGAGGCACGTGCGCACAAGTCGTTGTCTGCGAGGGGGGGGGGGGAAGTGCGATCGGTGATGTGCCCTTTGGATGGAGGTGCCGGTTAGTTACGTGACGGGTGGAAACGACACGCGATTGTTGGGAATGTCAGTGTGTAACGACGGCCGTTTGCGGGTCGGTTTGCACGCCATATATGGCGAGGGTGAAATGTGTCTGTAAATGCAGCGTGGAGGCGTGTGAGTGACGTTTAAATGTGAACGCGCATTGAGACACACCACTGTGTATTGCATTGTACGGGCGACACGCACGATGATATGTACCTTTCCCCCGACTCTGATTTCGATAGTCGTGTCTGACCGACTGTGTCTGCTTGTGTGCGTACGACGCACGCACACCGACGTCGTCATTGAAGATGCATGCTCGCGTGTCCAGTGCAGTACAGTAGAGTAAGCGCGACGCTAGAAGACGACGGTCGCTTTGGCGAATGTGCGTACACGTGTTTGTGTGTATGTCGGTGATGTGGTCCGATCCGTCGCCTCTGGGAAACTGTCGATCGGCGCGGTACACCGGACGTCTTGAACACCCGTCATACCGTCATACCGTCATACCGTTGGTACACCGTCGCGCTGAGAACGGTTACCGAAAGGTGAACGAACCTCTGATCGGTCGAATGTCTGGGCAGAACGTGAGGAGAGAATGGTGGAGGAAAGGACAGAGGGGAAAAAACAAATATATATATAGAGAGAGAGAGAGAGAGAGAGAGAGAGAGAGAGAAAACGGAAAAAAAACCAAACAAAACGGAGAAACGCAGTGTAGAGCAACGGAACGTTCCCGTGTCGGAGGTGTATTGTAGCCGCACTGAAATGCGCGTAACGGCGCGGCGGCAAGTGTCTGCCGTGGTGAACGTTACCTTTGACGGCTGAATTGTGCGTTGCGTTGCTTTGCTTTCCCGGATGTGTATGTAACGTAACGTTCGTTGAGATGGTTCTGAGGAAGAATGTACGACAGTGCCCGTGCCGTCTATGTTCGTGTGCAAAGCCATTGTGTGTGTGTGTGTGTGTGTGTGTGTTGTTTTGAGAATTGCGTCCGGGAATGGCGGTGGGCGTGCCCTGCATGTGGCCCGGAAGGCTGTTCGTTTCGCGGTAGTGTGTGGACAGGGGAGGGGCACGCGTAACGCTGCTGGCATGGCATGGCATGGCATTCGGGAGATGGGAGGGGGCAAACGAAGAAAACAAGACGCGGAGGCTATAAAGACGGGGAGGGGCGCGGTGTGGGTGGCTTGCGCTGCGCTCGGCTGGCGCGTGCGGCGTTGTTTTTGTGCAAAAGAAGAGAAAACGAATGGGTTGCCGGGAGGGGGCCGTTGTGGTGTAGCCGCAGACGCGGCTGTCAGTGAACGTGGTGAGACCGAGGGATGCGGGAGGGGCGGGGGCGGGGAAGACGCTAGAAGAAGGAGAAAAACGCTGCTGCAACCAACATAAAATGAGGCCCTTTGTAACCTGCCAGCAACAAAACAACAACAAAAAAAAAAAAAGGCGTCTATCAACATTGAATGTAAATGGAAATGGACCCAAGTGTAACCTCCCCGCACAAATAGTCGTAAGTAAGTGAGTGAGTGAGTGAGTGAGTGAGTGAGTGAGTGAATGATGATAAAAATGTGCCAGAATGTTGTTAACGTCCCTAGAAAATGAACGAACGAAGATTGATGAGAAACGCGCGATAATATGATGAATGGAAATAATGAACCATGAACATCTCAACAGACATAATTGAAAACCCGATAAACGTTGTAAGGGCAGCGCTGGCTGACCTTCGGCCCTGTGTATTCTGAAACGCCCCCCTTTGAACAACAATGTATACAAAACTGTGCTTAAACTGACACACAATATTTTGAGCGCAACGCAATCTGACTATCAAAGATCCCTGCAAAAGAATGGCCCTGAGTAACATTAAAGTACACCTGTCGGAAATCACTTACCTCACAAAAATCTTCATTACTCGAACTACTGCAATACAGCGAGCACCACTGCTGCCAGCTAAATAAGAGATTCCAAACTACGGAGGGCACTAACTACCGATAGGGATAGTTAGCAAAGTAAAGATGTTTAATAGAGAACAACAAACAATGTATTTACCCTTAATATCATCACCAGTCATAATATATGTAATTTGAAACGTCCGCCATCTCTGTCCTCACATGCACCAGTGCTGGCGGCTCACCCCTAACTGCGCAACGCTACGCGCTGTTCACATCCAGCTATAGCAGTTCATGACAACAACAATGCAAACTAGCCACAGACTGCACACAGCACAGGCAGTGATTTTCACGCGGAGCGCTACGTGGCATTACCAATATAAAAATCTAAACAAACAGCGTACGTACAAATTAGAATAAAAAGAGCAAAAGATCGTTACGTCAAAAAAAAAAAAAAAAAAAACAAAAAAGACAAAAGAGAAAAAACAAACTGCATCTATATGTGCTCTTAACTGTAGATACCTGTACACAGCGTCGTGCAATGAATGCCGGCTCACATTTAATTTTGATTGTTGGAGGAAATGCGTAGGAAATATTATTTAAATGGAAATGAATGGTTGTACTTTAAAAAAGTTTGTTTGGAAACAAAGTATTATTGGGGCATTTTGTTGTGAAGAAAATAGTTACAATTGACATACAGTATTAGATTTGCGCAATGCAGCTTCATTACCTTACCTGTAATAACAGTATGCATCGTCCCGAACGGAGACCAGAGTCGCGAGAAGAGCACGCCGCCGCCCGCTCAGTACAACCGTCCACTCGCTAATACTGTCGACTGACTACTACCTCTCCCGACCCGCCACATATAGATGACAACTGTTCCTGCCGACCCGCTACGTGCTACTAGTGTCGTGTGGCGCAGACTAGCGACGATAAGAAACGCTCTGGTCAGAGATTGTGTCGTGCCTCGCCATCGCTGGTAATGAGTACATACGTGTTTCAGCGCGCGTACCGGAAGACGCAGTGCGGAGCCAGAGACTGTGTTGTCGAGGCCGTCGACGCAGTGCATGTCGGTCGGTCGAGTGCGTGCGGGAGGGCAGAGAGGCAGCGTCGGCACGGAGATGCACGCACGGGGGCTGCGGCGTGGCGCGTTTGCGGTAGGCGCCTTTGGTGGCAACGGCCGGGACAAGCAGCGGTGTATGGTGTGGTGCGGGCCGGACAGGGGCGGAGGAGGAGGAGGAGGCGGCGCGACGATGGCATTGGGGCGGAAACGGGGACGGGGACGGCGACGGCGGATGTTGAGAGGCGTCACGCGCGGACCGACACAGACGCACAGATAGATAGGTAGGAAGAAGAAGAAGGGGCGGCTGGTGAGTGAGTGCAATTTAGGCGGTAGACACAAGAGGTCGGCACGGCATTTGCGTGATGTGGCGTTGTGACGGGGTGTGCTCGCTTGCCTCGTTTTGTTGATGCGCGCAGGAAGATGTGCAGAGCAGCGGCGGGCGGCTCGGCTCGGTTCGGTTTGGCCCGGCGGGCCGCGCTGTTGTCGCGGACGTGAGCGCCCCCTGGCGGGTGGCCGGAGGCGGCGCGGCGTGTTGGACGTGTGGCTGGCGGCAGTGCACAATTGCGAGTGGCTGGCGGTGTGGCGGTTGGCGCGTCGGGCGGCCGAGAGAGAGGAGAGGTATGTGTTTGCGGGCGCCTTTGCTGCGCGGCGTCGTGCAGGGCGGGCGGGCGGGCGCCTGTCGACTGTGTGTGTGTGTGTGTGTGTGTGTGTGTGGCGAATTGGCGGCGTTGTGCTCCGGCCGAAGGCGTCTGGAGAGGAGAGTTGGTCGTGATGTCATGTCGCGCCGTGTCATGTTTGCGAAACGGCTGCCGAGAGGTGTGGTGGTAGCGAGCCGGTCGGTGTCGGTGCGATGGGAATGTGCGTTTGGCGGTTTCGGTGTGCTTTTTGCGGCGTGAGAGTGGGGCGGGCGGGCAGGCTTGCTGTTGTTGGTTCCTTGTGTCTTGTGTGTAGCTTGATGGCAACGTGGAAGGGCGCCGGTTTCGAGCCGTGCGTGTGGTTGTCGACGTTGACTGGTTGGGGTGTGCCGTTGCACGTGCATGTTTGGGTCGTTGGTGTGGTTTTGGCTGGCTGGCTGGCTGGCTGGCTGTGTGTGTGTACGACGGGAAGGGGGAGGCGGCGGTGGATAGTGCAGTAGTTGTGTCGTTGGCACGGGCGTCGGGTGCGGCTGTGCGTAGTGGCGGAAAGGTGTCGGTTGCGGGAAGCGAGGCCGTCGTTGGCGGTGTCGCGTGCCTTCGTGAATCGAGTGGGGGCGGGGAAAGGAGCAGCGTGCCGCTGCGTCGTGGCCGTTAGCCAGAGGCTGTGCTTTGATAGTTTTGTGGACGGTTCGTGCGAGGCGATTTGTTGCCTGCCCTATGTTTGTTTGTTTGTTGTTTTGGAGACGACGACTGGTTGGTGGCGTGCGCGCGAGCGAAGTGGCGGTGTGCGTTTCCCGTGTCGACTGCCGGCCGGCGACAGGTGCGCCGTCGGTGGGGTGGGTGGCCGGCACAAGTAGGGGCGGCGGCGTCGTTGCGGTGTGTTTGTGTTGTCGGCGACAGCTGTTTGTGCGGTGCGTGTGAATGGTGGTGCAAACGTGTGCTGGCGTTGAGGCTGCGACCGCGGCGTGTTGTTGGTTGATGTTGAACAGCGGCTGTGTGCGGTGGTGGTGTTGCCGCACGTGCATCCGGCCCGGCGCGGAAAGCGCAGTTGCGGCGGCCCTTCGGTGCCAGCCACGTCGCGTGAGCGGCGGGTTGCTCTGGTCGACACGTGGTGCTCTGGTTTGTTGTTTGGTGCCCTTTGGCCGGTGGGTGGTCCGTGTGTCTCGGTATCTGGTCGTGGTCGTGCTGCCCGTTTGTCGGCGTTGTCCTGTGGCTTCGCTTTTGTTTTTGCGGCGTGCCGACGACCCGACGCGACCTTTACACCCAAAGTGTGGCGCCCGAAGGTGAACCAACGTCGTAATCCGACCTGGGCGCTTAAGCTCTAAGCCTAAGCTGAGCGAACCGAACCTGTAGCGTTGCGTAGCGTGAGGTGCGGTGAGGTCAGCCTCAGCGCCAAGTAAGCCAAGCTGTCCGGCCGTGAGGTGGGTGGGTAGGTAGGTGCGGCTGCTGCGGCCACCTGACGCCCGACGTGTGTTTGAATGCTTAACCTAAGTTTGAGGCTTAACCTAACCCAAGTGGCCTTAACCTAACCTAACCTAACCTAACCTCTGACGCCCGACGTGTGTTTGAATGCTTAACCTAAGTTTGACGCTTAACCTAACACCGACCCTTAACCTAACCGAGGTGCCCCTAACCTAACCTTAATGTAACGTAACCTAACCTAACCTCTGACGCCTGACGTGTGTTTTGAATGCTTAACCTAACCCAAGTGCCCTTAACCTAACCCACGTCCACCGAACCTAACCGAGACGTGTGAACCTAATGTCTAACTCGTAACGCGTGATGTTGGCTGTCGTGTGTGCTGACGGCAGATTGGGTTGGTCTGTAGTTGCGGATTTCGGGTTTGCCTCGGGCGAGGGGTTGGCTCGTAAGCGGCGAGGGGCGCTCCGGCGGAGCATGTTGCTTTGCAGGCGGCGCCCGTTTTTGCGGCGGGCACAATTGAAATTGTTGGGAAACGAACGAAAGGGCTGTGAATGTTGGCGGGCGAGAGGAGGAGGACGTGGCCCGACGGCTGCGGGCCGATCGGGAAACGGTGGGAGGGCGATGGGGCGGCGGAGGTGCGTTTGCACGGCCGTCATCGCCGCACGCCTCCGCTTGTGTGGCTGTGGCGCCGGCCGCGCTGGCCGGGCTGCCGCGGCGACGGTGCGGGGCTTTTGCCGAAGGTTTGGCCATTGTGGCCGGTCGCCGGCTGGGGCTGTGGGGGCGGCATTTGGGCGTGGGCGGCGATTCTCGGCGGGCCGACCCAGGCTGTAGCGCGCGGTGGCTGCAGTTTGGCCGTGGTTTGCGGCGCTGCCGTGGCGACTGGTTGGCGACTGTGGTGTGGCTGTGTGTAGCCCCATCCTCGGTGGTTTGAAAGGCGCGGGTGGTTGTGGCGCAGGTGTGGGGCTGCTCCGCACAGGCTGTCGGACGTTGGGCGGTAGCAAGCGCTCCGTCCACCTTCTTATGGCTACTTATTAGCTATGTGGCGCAGGATTTACTTGTTAAGCATTGCCTGCTTCTTCTGGGGTTGGCGTGTGGGGGTCTGTGCTTCTTTATTTTGTGTGTATCTTGTGTGTGTGTGGGACGGGGGTTGAACTTCTTTGCATTAAAGCGTTACGGAGTTTTCGTCAATGTTTCGTTTCTTCTGAGCATTTCACAGCTGTATTTGTTCGTCTTGTTGTTGCGTCGTTTTTATCGGTCCAGTAGTGCTATAGGTCTCTTGTATTTATCTCGCGGATTTTGCGGTGCGCCTAATGCTCTTATGAGTGGGTTGTCTGCTTCTTGTGTCTTGCTGTAAAATCTTCTTGCCAGGTCTTGGTGTCGTTGCATTACTTCAGGTTCTTCTGCAGCTTCTTGGAGATAGCGGTGCGGAAACTGTGAATGGACGTGAAAGATGCGTCGGAGAATTTTGTTTTGGAGAGACTGGAGTCGCTGGATATGCGTTTTTGCTGCACCTCCCCAAACTTCGGCGGCGTAATCCATGAGTGGCCTGATGTACATTCTGAAGATTAAAATTCCATTTTCTATTGAGAGGTCCGAGTCTTCGTTGATAAGGGGGTATAAAGCCCCTATTCTCTGGTTTACTTTCGCTCTTACGTCTTCTATGTGGAGTTTCCACGTCAGTCGTTTGTCCAAGATGACTCCCAGGTATTTGGCGGAGGTGTCCCACGGTAGTTCTACGTCGTAAAGTCTGAGATGGCGTGCAGGCATGGTCTTACGTCGCGTGAAAATGACGGCTTGGGTCTTGGCAGGGTTGAAACTGATGCGCCACTTGGCAGCCCATTGCTCAAGGGCGTTAAGAGAGCTCTGAAGGCGAGGCACGAGGACTTCTCTCCATCTGCTTCGCGTGAAGATCATTGTGTCATCTGCGTAGATGGCCTTTTCCACCCTCGGCTGCGATGGGATGTCAGAGGTGAAGATTGAGTACAGGACTGGCCCAAGGACAGATCCTTGCGGCACTCCGGCGTTTATAGGGCGATTTGTTGACAGTGAGTTGTCAACCCGGACAGCGAACGTGCGATTCTTCAGGTATGATGCTATGAGACGAATGTATGGCTTCGGAAATTGTAGTCTGTTAAGTTTCCAGATGAGGCCTTTGTGCCAGACGGTATCAAAAGCTTTGGTGACGTCCAGCAGTACGGCGCCGCAGAATTCCTTCTTGTTGAATGCTTCCGTGATGTATTCCACAGCTCGAAGTATCTGCTGCGTCGTACTGTGTCCGCTGCGGAATCCAAATTGTTCTTGCGGTAGCACTTCGTTTCTATTGATGATATTTTGTAGCCTTGGCAGGAGAATGCGTTCAAATAGCTTGCTGATGTGCGGCAGGCGCGGCGCGGCGGCGCGCAGAGTGGCGGCCGCTCTCTCGGCCGTCCGCGCCCGCCCGCGACACTGGCTGGGCCTGTGCGTCGAGGCGGCTATTCCTCTGCTGTGCGCTCCGCTCGCTGCGTGTCTCCTCTCGCTCTCGCTGCTCGCTGTGTGTTAACGCGCGTCGTCGAAATGGCAGATCAGGCGGCTACGAACGAGACTGCTGCGGCACCCGCCGCCACCGGCACTACGAAGAAGGCAAAGTCTGCGTCGTCTGCGAAGAAGCCGCGCGCCAAGCCTGCGCACCCGCGCACCTCTGAGATGGTGACGGCCGCCATCAAGAGTCTGAAGGAGCGCGGCGGATCGTCGCTGCAGGCGATCAAGAAGTACATTGCCGCGCACTACAAGCTGGACGCGGAGAAGCTGGCGCCGTTTATCAAGAAGTACCTCAAGTCGGCCGTGGTGGCGGGCGAGCTGGTGCAGACGAAGGGGAAGGGCGCGTCCGGCTCTTTCAAGCTTGCCGGCGCCGGCGGCGGGGCGGCTGAGGGCGGCAAGGCTCGTGCTGGCGGTGCCAAGAAGAAGCGCGCCGCTCCGGCCAGCAAGGAGAAGAAGGGCGCCCGTGCGGCCGGCGCAAAGAAGGCTGGTGGCGTGAAGGCGGCGACTGGTCGGAAGGCGGGCGCCGCCAAGAAGGCGTCTGCGGCGTCGGCCGCTCCCGCCGGTGCGAAGAAGGCGGCTGCTGCCAAGCCGGCCAAGGCCAAGTCGCCGTCGAAGGCGAAGAAGGCCGCCAAGGTTCCGACGAAGAAGCCGAAGGCGCCGCGCCCGAAGAAGGCGACGACGCCGTCTAAGGCGAAGGCTTCGCCCAAGAAGAAGAAGTAGAGAGGAATGGGAAAGGAAGGGTTGGCGGTTGACTCCGTCGTCCGCACCCCCCGTCCCCGTCGTCTAGTGGCGCGCAACAGACGCGCGGCCCAAAACGGCCCTTCTCAGGGCCATCAAAGCACGTCGGGAAGGTTTTGATTGTCGTGTTTGTGTTGCGGTGTGGTTGTGTCGTCTGGCGTTTCTGTATGCCCGTGTGTGGATACTGTTTGCGTGCCGTGGTGGTTGGATTGCGGGGGGGGGGTCGGTGGCGGGTGCGGGCGGCGGTAGCGGTTTTGTCGTTGCGGTTGATTGTCGCCGTTTTTTTTTTTTGGTCGCGGCCGGCCGACGGTTGGTTTTGTGTCATGTTGTTTGAATACTTTGGTTGGCCTGCCTGCCGTCTTCTCGGATGTGTCTTGTCTTGTGTGTGTGTTCTTGCAACGGGGGCGGGGGACGTTGAGATGTGGAAAGGGTCGGTGGCGTTGGACGTGCCTGGCTTTTTGTTTCGTTTTCTTTTCGAAACGAAGCGGCGGCCGGCCGTGTGGTTGACGGCGTCGGCCGATGGGTATTGTGCGCTTTGAGCGCCGCGCCGGGGAGGCATGATGTTGATTGTTGCGCGCGCCAGCAAGCTGGCAGGGGAGAGCGGCTGTGGCGGACGGACGGGAAGTGGAAGTGGTGTTTTGTCTTTGGTTCTGTGGTTGTGGGGCGAGAGGCGACCGACAAAGTTTGCTCGCGACGGAGTGATGTTAGTGGCCCTTAAAAGGGCCGTTTTGTTTGTTGCGTGCGTGGGCGGTGCCCAGCGGCTGGCGCGGTGTTTAGGCGCGCTCGCCGCGGATGCGGCGCGCGAGCTGGATGTCCTTGGGCATGATGGTGACGCGCTTGGCGTGGATTGCGCACAGGTTGGTGTCTTCGAAGAGGCCGACGAGGTAGGCCTCGCTGGCCTCCTGCAGGGCCATGACCGCGGAGCTCTGGAAGCGCAGGTCGGTCTTGAAGTCCTGGGCGATCTCGCGCACTAGGCGCTGGAATGGCAGCTTGCGGATGAGCAGCTCTGTGCTCTTCTGGTAGCGCCTGATTTCTCGCAGGGCGACGGTGCCCGGCCTGTAGCGGTGGGGCTTCTTGACGCCGCCGGTGGCGGGCGCGCTCTTCCTCGCCGCCTTGGTGGCGAGCTGTTTGCGCGGCGCCTTTCCGCCGGTGGACTTGCGGGCCGTTTGCTTTGTGCGGGCCATAGCGGTAGCGGTTAGCGGAGCGGCGTGGAGGCGAGCGAGGTGCTGCGTCGGGTGCTGCCTTGACGACACGGGCGCGCGCCAGCCACCGTGGTGCGCTTATATGCCCTCGGTTGCGCGTGGTGGGGGGAGGGCGGGCCAGAGTCTATATAGGGGGGCTGGCGCGTGCGCCGGGCGCAGACCGTAGCCGACTCGCTAGCGCCGGGTGAGGAGCCAGCCGCTGCAGCAGACGCTTTGCTTGCCTTGAGCTTTTTGAGGATTTAGAAGAGATGACTGGCCGCGGCAAGGGAGGAAAGGGGCTCGGCAAGGGTGGCGCCAAGCGGCACCGCAAGGTGTTGCGCGACAACATCCAGGGCATCACGAAGCCCGCGATCCGCCGCCTGGCTCGCAGGGGCGGCGTGAAGCGCATCTCTGGTCTGATCTACGAGGAGACCCGCGGAGTGCTGAAGGTGTTCCTGGAGAACGTGATCCGCGACGCGGTGACGTACACTGAGCACGCCAAGCGCAAGACTGTGACGGCCATGGACGTGGTGTACGCCCTGAAGAGGCAGGGGCGCACCCTGTACGGTTTCGGCGGTTAGGCGCGTCGCAGCCGGTGTGCTGTGCCGCGTTGGCCTTCCCGCGGCCGTGGGAGAGACGAAAACGGCCCTTTTCAGGGCCACCACACTGTTCGGAAATTGAAAAGTGCGAAAGAGTCTGTGTTGTTGCTGCGTGTGTTGCCTGCCTGCCTTGTTTCTTTCATTCTTCATTTCGTTTGCGTTTGACTGACGTGACGTGACTGGGAGAAAGGAAAGGAAGCGGGTCTTGTGGCTGTGTGTGTGTGTGTGTGTGTGTGTGTGTGTGTGTGTGTGTGTGCGTGCGCGCGCGCGCGAGAGAGGGCGTTGTGTGTTTGTTTTGTTTATCGATCGATGGAGACGCCGGGCTGTGTGTTGTTGTTGTTGTTGTTGTTGTTGTTGTGCGAGAGGCGGTGAATATTTGCGTGGTTTTGGCTGTGTGTTTGCGGCGGCGTTGGAGTTGCCGAGGCAAGGCGTGCCCATAGGCGGCCGGATCAGCTGTTTCGTTTGTATGGGGCGCGCGGGAGTGGAGGGCGGTGTGTCGACACGCTCGTTTAACAGTTGGTGATTATTGCTGTCGTTGTCGTTTGGAAGGCGACTGTGCGTGCGTGGAGGTGCTTGAGGCAAACGAAAAACAAAAGAGAAACGTGTGTGTGGCCACACGGGCTGTGGACGACAAGATGGCGGCGGCTCTTCTTGTTGTTCTTCTCTCTTTCCTTTAGTCCTCTACCGTTAGAGGGGGAGTTGGTGGAGGTTATTGTCGCCTGTGGACATTTGCTCCTCTTTTCTGTGTGTTGTTCTTATCTTTGGTAGTGTGCTTTTTCGGACGTTGCTGTTTGTTGAGAGTGATTATGTGTTCTGTTTGTGCTACTGCTGGAGTAGCGACTCGGGTCTTGCACATCTGTCCCTGTGGTGTTCATATTGCCCAAGGGTCAAGACGTAATAGTCATTTTCTGAATTCCGCGCGGTGGCGTAGAACGCTTGTGCCAGGGCGCGGAATCGTGTTGTGGGTGGTTGTAGGCAGGTCTGCCGCGGGGACGTGTAAGGCCCGTCGTAGAGCGCTCTGCTTTGGACCCTTCTGTAGGCGATGCATCGTCGACCTGGCTGCATAGCCCCTATAGAGGGCGCGCATATTTCCAGTATCGCTACCCCTGTTGCGGGGTCGAGGGAACAGGGGTACAGGATCTGCATCCTGGCGTGAGCGTTTGTGCCAAGTTGCCCTATGTGACACTTCGATGTCAGGCGTGACACCGAGGTACCTCGCAGAATATCTGCCCCTGCAATCGTAGCAGTTGGTATGGTCTTCTTGCCGGCGGCGGCTGTGGAAGTGAAGTTAAGTTAAAGTAAAGTAAAGTAAAGCAAAGCGCGGCGAGGACGACTGAAATTTTGCTTTGGACGTAGGTTTGTGTGGTGGCCCTGAAAAGGGCCGATTGTTGTGAGCCGAGCCGGGCCGGCAAAGCGCGTTGCGTGCAGGGGAGCACGCAGCGCTGCTGGGCGGCGGGTCCGCGTGCCGATTGCCTGGCCTCTCTGTTTAGGCCTTCTTCTCGGTCTTCTTTGGCAGCAGGACGGCCTGGATGTTGGGCAGGACACCACCCTGTGCGATGGTGACGCCCGACAGGAGCTTGTTGAGCTCCTCGTCGTTGCGGATGGCAAGCTGCAGGTGGCGCGGGATGATGCGCGTCTTCTTGTTGTCGCGGGCCGCGTTTCCGGCCAGCTCGAGCACCTCAGCCGCGAGGTACTCCATGACGGCGGCGAGGTAGACGGGCGCCCCGGCGCCGACGCGCTCGGCGTAGTTTCCCTTGCGCAGGAGGCGGTGGATTCTGCCGACCGGGAACTGGAGCCCGGCCCTGCTTGAGCGGGACTTTGACTTGCCCTTGACTTTGCCTCCCTTTCCGCGTCCGGACATGGCGATGCGCTGTGGTGTAAAAAAACGAGACGAGACGAAGGACGGTGCGAGCCGCAGCGAGTCGAGCAGCGGAGTGGCGGCGCCGCCAGGGGTGGGGGTCCTTTATGCTCTCGGGTGCGGCGGCCGGTTGCGCTCGCGGCCCATTGGTCGGCGGCCGCAACGGGGCGAGCTGGTAAAGGTGCGGCGGCGGGGCGCGCTGGGTGCCACTGTGTGGGGAGACGCTGACTAGAGCGGAGCGCTTGCTGCTGGTGTTGCTGCCGTACGTTCTTGTTTGTTTGCGATGCCGCCCAAGACTAGCGGGAAGGCCGCCAAGAAGGCTGGCAAGGCGCAGAAGAACATTTCGAAGGGCGACAAGAAGAAGAAGCGCAAGAGGAAGGAGAGCTATGCCATCTACATCTACAAGGTGCTGAAGCAGGTGCACCCTGACACGGGCATCTCGTCGAAGGCGATGAGCATCATGAACAGCTTCGTGAACGACATTTTCGAGCGCATCGCGGCCGAGGCGTCTCGCCTGGCGCACTACAACAAGCGCTCGACCATCACGTCCCGCGAGATCCAGACCGCTGTGCGGCTGTTGCTGCCTGGCGAGCTGGCCAAGCACGCCGTGAGCGAGGGCACGAAGGCGGTGACCAAGTACACGAGCTCCAAGTAAGGAGGTGGCTCTGGAATGGAAGGAGATCCTCCGTTGCGAGAGCGGCAAAACGGCCCTTTTCAGGGCCACCAAATGGCCTTTGCGGGAAGGGCGGAATTGTTGTTGTTGTTGTTTTTGTTTTGTTTTGTGTGTGAGTGGGTGGACGGTGGCAATAGCTACCGCTTTGGTTGCGACGCGACGGGGTGGGGTGGCCGATGCGATGAATAATTTGATTGTTTATGGGGCGCGTCGCGTGTCGCGTGTTGCGGGGTGCGGCCACGGTGTGACGTGGAATGGAGGCACGTGCGCACAAGTCGTTGTCTGCGAGGGGGGGGGGGGAAGTGCGATCGGTGATGTGCCCTTTGGATGGAGGTGCCGGTTAGTTACGTGACGGGTGGAAACGACACGCGATTGTTGGGAATGTCAGTGTGTAACGACGGCCGTTTGCGGGTCGGTTTGCACGCCATATATGGCGAGGGTGAAATGTGTCTGTAAATGCAGCGTGGAGGCGTGTGAGTGACGTTTAAATGTGAACGCGCATTGAGACACACCACTGTGTATTGCATTGTACGGGCGACACGCACGATGATATGTACCTTTCCCCCGACTCTGATTTCGATAGTCGTGTCTGACCGACTGTGTCTGCTTGTGTGCGTACGACGCACGCACACCGACGTCGTCATTGAAGATGCATGCTCGCGTGTCCAGTGCAGTACAGTAGAGTAAGCGCGACGCTAGAAGACGACGGTCGCTTTGGCGAATGTGCGTACACGTGTTTGTGTGTATGTCGGTGATGTGGTCCGATCCGTCGCCTCTGGGAAACTGTCGATCGGCGCGGTACACCGGACGTCTTGAACACCCGTCATACCGTCATACCGTCATACCGTTGGTACACCGTCGCGCTGAGAACGGTTACCGAAAGGTGAACGAACCTCTGATCGGTCGAATGTCTGGGCAGAACGTGAGGAGAGAATGGTGGAGGAAAGGACAGAGGGGAAAAAACAAATATATATATAGAGAGAGAGAGAGAGAGAGAGAGAGAGAGAGAGAAAACGGAAAAAAAACCAAACAAAACGGAGAAACGCAGTGTAGAGCAACGGAACGTTCCCGTGTCGGAGGTGTATTGTAGCCGCACTGAAATGCGCGTAACGGCGCGGCGGCAAGTGTCTGCCGTGGTGAACGTTACCTTTGACGGCTGAATTGTGCGTTGCGTTGCTTTGCTTTCCCGGATGTGTATGTAACGTAACGTTCGTTGAGATGGTTCTGAGGAAGAATGTACGACAGTGCCCGTGCCGTCTATGTTCGTGTGCAAAGCCATTGTGTGTGTGTGTGTGTGTGTGTGTGTTGTTTTGAGAATTGCGTCCGGGAATGGCGGTGGGCGTGCCCTGCATGTGGCCCGGAAGGCTGTTCGTTTCGCGGTAGTGTGTGGACAGGGGAGGGGCACGCGTAACGCTGCTGGCATGGCATGGCATGGCATTCGGGAGATGGGAGGGGGCAAACGAAGAAAACAAGACGCGGAGGCTATAAAGACGGGGAGGGGCGCGGTGTGGGTGGCTTGCGCTGCGCTCGGCTGGCGCGTGCGGCGTTGTTTTTGTGCAAAAGAAGAGAAAACGAATGGGTTGCCGGGAGGGGGCCGTTGTGGTGTAGCCGCAGACGCGGCTGTCAGTGAACGTGGTGAGACCGAGGGATGCGGGAGGGGCGGGGGCGGGGAAGACGCTAGAAGAAGGAGAAAAACGCTGCTGCAACCAACATAAAATGAGGCCCTTTGTAACCTGCCAGCAACAAAACAACAACAAAAAAAAAAAAAGGCGTCTATCAACATTGAATGTAAATGGAAATGGACCCAAGTGTAACCTCCCCGCACAAATAGTCGTAAGTAAGTGAGTGAGTGAGTGAGTGAGTGAGTGAGTGAGTGAATGATGATAAAAATGTGCCAGAATGTTGTTAACGTCCCTAGAAAATGAACGAACGAAGATTGATGAGAAACGCGCGATAATATGATGAATGGAAATAATGAACCATGAACATCTCAACAGACATAATTGAAAACCCGATAAACGTTGTAAGGGCAGCGCTGGCTGACCTTCGGCCCTGTGTATTCTGAAACGCCCCCCTTTGAACAACAATGTATACAAAACTGTGCTTAAACTGACACACAATATTTTGAGCGCAACGCAATCTGACTATCAAAGATCCCTGCAAAAGAATGGCCCTGAGTAACATTAAAGTACACCTGTCGGAAATCACTTACCTCACAAAAATCTTCATTACTCGAACTACTGCAATACAGCGAGCACCACTGCTGCCAGCTAAATAAGAGATTCCAAACTACGGAGGGCACTAACTACCGATAGGGATAGTTAGCAAAGTAAAGATGTTTAATAGAGAACAACAAACAATGTATTTACCCTTAATATCATCACCAGTCATAATATATGTAATTTGAAACGTCCGCCATCTCTGTCCTCACATGCACCAGTGCTGGCGGCTCACCCCTAACTGCGCAACGCTACGCGCTGTTCACATCCAGCTATAGCAGTTCATGACAACAACAATGCAAACTAGCCACAGACTGCACACAGCACAGGCAGTGATTTTCACGCGGAGCGCTACGTGGCATTACCAATATAAAAATCTAAACAAACAGCGTACGTACAAATTAGAATAAAAAGAGCAAAAGATCGTTACGTCAAAAAAAAAAAAAAAAAAAACAAAAAAGACAAAAGAGAAAAAACAAACTGCATCTATATGTGCTCTTAACTGTAGATACCTGTACACAGCGTCGTGCAATGAATGCCGGCTCACATTTAATTTTGATTGTTGGAGGAAATGCGTAGGAAATATTATTTAAATGGAAATGAATGGTTGTACTTTAAAAAAGTTTGTTTGGAAACAAAGTATTATTGGGGCAT
Source organism: Schistocerca cancellata (assembly GCF_023864275.1). NCBI lineage: Eukaryota > Metazoa > Arthropoda > Insecta > Orthoptera > Acrididae > Schistocerca > Schistocerca cancellata. Next base: position 21,027 of record NW_026046958.1, read on the forward strand.
TTTGTTGTGAAGAAAATAGTTACAATTGACATACAGTATTAGATTTGCGCAATGCAGCTTCATTACCTTACCTGTAATAACAGTATGCATCGTCCCGAACGGAGACCAGAGTCGCGAGAAGAGCACGCCGCCGCCCGCTCAGTACAACCGTCCACTCGCTAATACTGTCGACTGACTACTACCTCTCCCGACCCGCCACATATAGATGACAACTGTTCCTGCCGACCCGCTACGTGCTACTAGTGTCGTGTGGCGCAGACTAGCGACGATAAGAAACGCTCTGGTCAGAGATTGTGTCGTGCCTCGCCATCGCTGGTAATGAGTACATACGTGTTTCAGCGCGCGTACCGGAAGACGCAGTGCGGAGCCAGAGACTGTGTTGTCGAGGCCGTCGACGCAGTGCATGTCGGTCGGTCGAGTGCGTGCGGGAGGGCAGAGAGGCAGCGTCGGCACGGAGATGCACGCACGGGGGCTGCGGCGTGGCGCGTTTGCGGTAGGCGCCTTTGGTGGCAACGGCCGGGACAAGCAGCGGTGTATGGTGTGGTGCGGGCCGGACAGGGGCGGAGGAGGAGGAGGAGGCGGCGCGACGATGGCATTGGGGCGGAAACGGGGACGGGGACGGCGACGGCGGATGTTGAGAGGCGTCACGCGCGGACCGACACAGACGCACAGATAGATAGGTAGGAAGAAGAAGAAGGGGCGGCTGGTGAGTGAGTGCAATTTAGGCGGTAGACACAAGAGGTCGGCACGGCATTTGCGTGATGTGGCGTTGTGACGGGGTGTGCTCGCTTGCCTCGTTTTGTTGATGCGCGCAGGAAGATGTGCAGAGCAGCGGCGGGCGGCTCGGCTCGGTTCGGTTTGGCCCGGCGGGCCGCGCTGTTGTCGCGGACGTGAGCGCCCCCTGGCGGGTGGCCGGAGGCGGCGCGGCGTGTTGGACGTGTGGCTGGCGGCAGTGCACAATTGCGAGTGGCTGGCGGTGTGGCGGTTGGCGCGTCGGGCGGCCGAGAGAGAGGAGAGGTATGTGTTTGCGGGCGCCTTTGCTGCGCGGCGTCGTGCAGGGCGGGCGGGCGGGGCGCCTGTCGACTGTGTGTGTGTGTGTGTGTGTGTGTGTGTGGCGAATTGGCGGCGTTGTGCTCCGGCCGAAGGCGTCTGGAGAGGAGAGTTGGTCGTGATGTCATGTCGCGCCGTGTCATGTTTGCGAAACGGCTGCCGAGAGGTGTGGTGGTAGCGAGCCGGTCGGTGTCGGTGCGATGGGAATGTGCGTTTGGCGGTTTCGGTGTGCTTTTTGCGGCGTGAGAGTGGGGCGGGCGGGCAGGCTTGCTGTTGTTGGTTCCTTGTGTCTTGTGTGTAGCTTGATGGCAACGTGGAAGGGCGCCGGTTTCGAGCCGTGCGTGTGGTTGTCGACGTTGACTGGTTGGGGTGTGCCGTTGCACGTGCATGTTTGGGTCGTTGGTGTGGTTTTGGCTGGCTGGCTGGCTGGCTGGCTGTGTGTGTGTACGACGGGAAGGGGGAGGCGGCGGTGGATAGTGCAGTAGTTGTGTCGTTGGCACGGGCGTCGGGTGCGGCTGTGCGTAGTGGCGGAAAGGTGTCGGTTGCGGGAAGCGAGGCCGTCGTTGGCGGTGTCGCGTGCCTTCGTGAATCGAGTGGGGGCGGGGAAAGGAGCAGCGTGCCGCTGCGTCGTGGCCGTTAGCCAGAGGCTGTGCTTTGATAGTTTTGTGGACGGTTCGTGCGAGGCGATTTGTTGCCTGCCCTATGTTTGTTTGTTTGTTGTTTTGGAGACGACGACTGGTTGGTGGCGTGCGCGCGAGCGAAGTGGCGGTGTGCGTTTCCCGTGTCGACTGCCGGCCGGCGACAGGTGCGCCGTCGGTGGGGTGGGTGGCCGGCACAAGTAGGGGCGGCGGCGTCGTTGCGGTGTGTTTGTGTTGTCGGCGACAGCTGTTTGTGCGGTGCGTGTGAATGGTGGTGCAAACGTGTGCTGGCGTTGAGGCTGCGACCGCGGCGTGTTGTTGGTTGATGTTGAACAGCGGCTGTGTGCGGTGGTGGTGTTGCCGCACGTGCATCCGGCCCGGCGCGGAAAGCGCAGTTGCGGCGGCCCTTCGGTGCCAGCCACGTCGCGTGAGCGGCGGGTTGCTCTGGTCGACACGTGGTGCTCTGGTTTGTTGTTTGGTGCCCTTTGGCCGGTGGGTGGTCCGTGTGTCTCGGTATCTGGTCGTGGTCGTGCTGCCCGTTTGTCGGCGTTGTCCTGTGGCTTCGCTTTTGTTTTTGCGGCGTGCCGACGACCCGACGCGACCTTTACACCCAAAGTGTGGCGCCCGAAGGTGAACCAACGTCGTAATCCGACCTGGGCGCTTAAGCTCTAAGCCTAAGCTGAGCGAACCGAACCTGTAGCGTTGCGTAGCGTGAGGTGCGGTGAGGTCAGCCTCAGCGCCAAGTAAGCCAAGCTGTCCGGCCGTGAGGTGGGTGGGTAGGTAGGTGCGGCTGCTGCGGCCACCTGACGCCCGACGTGTGTTTGAATGCTTAACCTAAGTTTGAGGCTTAACCTAACCCAAGTGGCCTTAACCTAACCTAACCTAACCTAACCTCTGACGCCCGACGTGTGTTTGAATGCTTAACCTAAGTTTGACGCTTAACCTAACACCGACCCTTAACCTAACCGAGGTGCCCCTAACCTAACCTTAATGTAACGTAACCTAACCTAACCTCTGACGCCTGACGTGTGTTTTGAATGCTTAACCTAACCCAAGTGCCCTTAACCTAACCCACGTCCACCGAACCTAACCGAGACGTGTGAACCTAATGTCTAACTCGTAACGCGTGATGTTGGCTGTCGTGTGTGCTGACGGCAGATTGGGTTGGTCTGTAGTTGCGGATTTCGGGTTTGCCTCGGGCGAGGGGTTGGCTCGTAAGCGGCGAGGGGCGCTCCGGCGGAGCATGTTGCTTTGCAGGCGGCGCCCGTTTTTGCGGCGGGCACAATTGAAATTGTTGGGAAACGAACGAAAGGGCTGTGAATGTTGGCGGGCGAGAGGAGGAGGACGTGGCCCGACGGCTGCGGGCCGATCGGGAAACGGTGGGAGGGCGATGGGGCGGCGGAGGTGCGTTTGCACGGCCGTCATCGCCGCACGCCTCCGCTTGTGTGGCTGTGGCGCCGGCCGCGCTGGCCGGGCTGCCGCGGCGACGGTGCGGGGCTTTTGCCGAAGGTTTGGCCATTGTGGCCGGTCGCCGGCTGGGGCTGTGGGGGCGGCATTTGGGCGTGGGCGGCGATTCTCGGCGGGCCGACCCAGGCTGTAGCGCGCGGTGGCTGCAGTTTGGCCGTGGTTTGCGGCGCTGCCGTGGCGACTGGTTGGCGACTGTGGTGTGGCTGTGTGTAGCCCCATCCTCGGTGGTTTGAAAGGCGCGGGTGGTTGTGGCGCAGGTGTGGGGCTGCTCCGCACAGGCTGTCGGACGTTGGGCGGTAGCAAGCGCGGGAGGCGCGGCGCGGCGGCGCGCAGAGTGGCGGCCGCTCTCTCGGCCGTCCGCGCCCGCCCGCGACACTGGCTGGGCCTGTGCGTCGAGGCGGCTATTCCTCTGCTGTGCGCTCCGCTCGCTGCGTGTCTCCTCTCGCTCTCGCTGCTCGCTGTGTGTTAACGCGCGTCGTCGAAATGGCAGATCAGGCGGCTACGAACGAGACTGCTGCGGCACCCGCCGCCACCGGCACTACGAAGAAGGCAAAGTCTGCGTCGTCTGCGAAGAAGCCGCGCGCCAAGCCTGCGCACCCGCGCACCTCTGAGATGGTGACGGCCGCCATCAAGAGTCTGAAGGAGCGCGGCGGATCGTCGCTGCAGGCGATCAAGAAGTACATTGCCGCGCACTACAAGCTGGACGCGGAGAAGCTGGCGCCGTTTATCAAGAAGTACCTCAAGTCGGCCGTGGTGGCGGGCGAGCTGGTGCAGACGAAGGGGAAGGGCGCGTCCGGCTCTTTCAAGCTTGCCGGCGCCGGCGGCGGGGCGGCTGAGGGCGGCAAGGCTCGTGCTGGCGGTGCCAAGAAGAAGCGCGCCGCTCCGGCCAGCAAGGAGAAGAAGGGCGCCCGTGCGGCCGGCGCAAAGAAGGCTGGTGGCGTGAAGGCGGCGACTGGTCGGAAGGCGGGCGCCGCCAAGAAGGCGTCTGCGGCGTCGGCCGCTCCCGCCGGTGCGAAGAAGGCGGCTGCTGCCAAGCCGGCCAAGGCCAAGTCGCCGTCGAAGGCGAAGAAGGCCGCCAAGGTTCCGACGAAGAAGCCGAAGGCGCCGCGCCCGAAGAAGGCGACGACGCCGTCTAAGGCGAAGGCTTCGCCCAAGAAGAAGAAGTAGAGAGGAATGGGAAAGGAAGGGTTGGCGGTTGACTCCGTCGTCCGCACCCCCCGTCCCCGTCGTCTAGTGGCGCGCAACAGACGCGCGGCCCAAAACGGCCCTTCTCAGGGCCATCAAAGCACGTCGGGAAGGTTTTGATTGTCGTGTTTGTGTTGCGGTGTGGTTGTGTCGTCTGGCGTTTCTGTATGCCCGTGTGTGGATACTGTTTGCGTGCCGTGGTGGTTGGATTGCGGGGGGGGGGTCGGTGGCGGGTGCGGGCGGCGGTAGCGGTTTTGTCGTTGCGGTTGATTGTCGCCGTTTTTTTTTTTTGGTCGCGGCCGGCCGACGGTTGGTTTTGTGTCATGTTGTTTGAATACTTTGGTTGGCCTGCCTGCCGTCTTCTCGGATGTGTCTTGTCTTGTGTGTGTGTTCTTGCAACGGGGGCGGGGGACGTTGAGATGTGGAAAGGGTCGGTGGCGTTGGGACGTGCCTGGCTTTTTGTTTCGTTTTCTTTTCGAAACGAAGCGGCGGCCGGCCGTGTGGTTGACGGCGTCGGCCGATGGGTATTGTGCGCTTTGAGCGCCGCGCCGGGGAGGCATGATGTTGATTGTTGCGCGCGCCAGCAAGCTGGCAGGGGAGAGCGGCTGTGGCGGACGGACGGGAAGTGGAAGTGGTGTTTTGTCTTTGGTTCTGTGGTTGTGGGGCGAGAGGCGACCGACAAAGTTTGCTCGCGACGGAGTGATGTTAGTGGCCCTTAAAAGGGCCGTTTTGTTTGTTGCGTGCGTGGGCGGTGCCCAGCGGCTGGCGCGGTGTTTAGGCGCGCTCGCCGCGGATGCGGCGCGCGAGCTGGATGTCCTTGGGCATGATGGTGACGCGCTTGGCGTGGATTGCGCACAGGTTGGTGTCTTCGAAGAGGCCGACGAGGTAGGCCTCGCTGGCCTCCTGCAGGGCCATGACCGCGGAGCTCTGGAAGCGCAGGTCGGTCTTGAAGTCCTGGGCGATCTCGCGCACTAGGCGCTGGAATGGCAGCTTGCGGATGAGCAGCTCTGTGCTCTTCTGGTAGCGCCTGATTTCTCGCAGGGCGACGGTGCCCGGCCTGTAGCGGTGGGGCTTCTTGACGCCGCCGGTGGCGGGCGCGCTCTTCCTCGCCGCCTTGGTGGCGAGCTGTTTGCGCGGCGCCTTTCCGCCGGTGGACTTGCGGGCCGTTTGCTTTGTGCGGGCCATAGCGGTAGCGGTTAGCGGAGCGGCGTGGAGGCGAGCGAGGTGCTGCGTCGGGTGCTGCCTTGACGACACGGGCGCGCGCCAGCCACCGTGGTGCGCTTATATGCCCTCGGTTGCGCGTGGTGGGGGGAGGGCGGGCCAGAGTCTATATAGGGGGGCTGGCGCGTGCGCCGGGCGCAGACCGTAGCCGACTCGCTAGCGCCGGGTGAGGAGCCAGCCGCTGCAGCAGACGCTTTGCTTGCCTTGAGCTTTTTGAGGATTTAGAAGAGATGACTGGCCGCGGCAAGGGAGGAAAGGGGCTCGGCAAGGGTGGCGCCAAGCGGCACCGCAAGGTGTTGCGCGACAACATCCAGGGCATCACGAAGCCCGCGATCCGCCGCCTGGCTCGCAGGGGCGGCGTGAAGCGCATCTCTGGTCTGATCTACGAGGAGACCCGCGGAGTGCTGAAGGTGTTCCTGGAGAACGTGATCCGCGACGCGGTGACGTACACTGAGCACGCCAAGCGCAAGACTGTGACGGCCATGGACGTGGTGTACGCCCTGAAGAGGCAGGGGCGCACCCTGTACGGTTTCGGCGGTTAGGCGCGTCGCAGCCGGTGTGCTGTGCCGCGTTGGCCTTCCCGCGGCCGTGGGAGAGACGAAAACGGCCCTTTTCAGGGCCACCACACTGTTCGGAAATTGAAAAGTGCGAAAGAGTCTGTGTTGTTGCTGCGTGTGTTGCCTGCCTGCCTTGTTTCTTTCATTCTTCATTTCGTTTGCGTTTGACTGACGTGACGTGACTGGGAGAAAGGAAAGGAAGCGGGTCTTGTGGCTGTGTGTGTGTGTGTGTGTGTGTGTGTGTGTGTGTGTGTGTGTGCGTGCGCGCGCGCGCGAGAGAGGGCGTTGTGTGTTTGTTTTGTTTATCGATCGATGGAGACGCCGGGCTGTGTGTTGTTGTTGTTGTTGTTGTTGTTGTTGTGCGAGAGGCGGTGAATATTTGCGTGGTTTTGGCTGTGTGTTTGCGGCGGCGTTGGAGTTGCCGAGGCAAGGCGTGCCCATAGGCGGCCGGATCAGCTGTTTCGTTTGTATGGGGCGCGCGGGAGTGGAGGGCGGTGTGTCGACACGCTCGTTTAACAGTTGGTGATTATTGCTGTCGTTGTCGTTTGGAAGGCGACTGTGCGTGCGTGGAGGTGCTTGAGGCAAACGAAAAACAAAAGAGAAACGTGTGTGTGGCCACACGGGCTGTGGACGACAAGATGGCGGCGGCTCTTCTTGTTGTTCTTCTCTCTTTCCTTTAGTCCTCTACCGTTAGAGGGGGAGTTGGTGGAGGTTATTGTCGCCTGTGGACATTTGCTCCTCTTTTCTGTGTGTTGTTCTTATCTTTGGTAGTGTGCTTTTTCGGACGTTGCTGTTTGTTGAGAGTGATTATGTGTTCTGTTTGTGCTACTGCTGGAGTAGCGACTCGGGTCTTGCACATCTGTCCCTGTGGTGTTCATATTGCCCAAGGGTCAAGACGTAATAGTCATTTTCTGAATTCCGCGCGGTGGCGTAGAACGCTTGTGCCAGGGCGCGGAATCGTGTTGTGGGTGGTTGTAGGCAGGTCTGCCGCGGGGACGTGTAAGGCCCGTCGTAGAGCGCTCTGCTTTGGACCCTTCTGTAGGCGATGCATCGTCGACCTGGCTGCATAGCCCCTATAGAGGGCGCGCATATTTCCAGTATCGCTACCCCTGTTGCGGGGTCGAGGGAACAGGGGTACAGGATCTGCATCCTGGCGTGAGCGTTTGTGCCAAGTTGCCCTATGTGACACTTCGATGTCAGGCGTGACAC
>NW_026046959.1:0-28482 GCF_023864275.1 Schistocerca cancellata
CGGCCGTGTGGTTGACGGCGTCGGCCGATGGGTATTGTGCGCTTTGAGCGCCGCGCCGGGGAGGCATGATGTTGATTGTTGCGCGCGCCAGCAAGCTGGCAGGGGAGAGCGGCTGTGGCGGACGGACGGGAAGTGGAAGTGGTGTTTTGTCTTTGGTTCTGTGGTTGTGGGGCGAGAGGCGACCGACAAAGTTTGCTCGCGACGGAGTGATGTTAGTGGCCCTTAAAAGGGCCGTTTTGTTTGTTGCGTGCGTGGGCGGTGCCCAGCGGCTGGCGCGGTGTTTAGGCGCGCTCGCCGCGGATGCGGCGCGCGAGCTGGATGTCCTTGGGCATGATGGTGACGCGCTTGGCGTGGATTGCGCACAGGTTGGTGTCTTCGAAGAGGCCGACGAGGTAGGCCTCGCTGGCCTCCTGCAGGGCCATGACCGCGGAGCTCTGGAAGCGCAGGTCGGTCTTGAAGTCCTGGGCGATCTCGCGCACTAGGCGCTGGAATGGCAGCTTGCGGATGAGCAGCTCTGTGCTCTTCTGGTAGCGCCTGATTTCTCGCAGGGCGACGGTGCCCGGCCTGTAGCGGTGGGGCTTCTTGACGCCGCCGGTGGCGGGCGCGCTCTTCCTCGCCGCCTTGGTGGCGAGCTGTTTGCGCGGCGCCTTTCCGCCGGTGGACTTGCGGGCCGTTTGCTTTGTGCGGGCCATAGCGGTAGCGGTTAGCGGAGCGGCGTGGAGGCGAGCGAGGTGCTGCGTCGGGTGCTGCCTTGACGACACGGGCGCGCGCCAGCCACCGTGGTGCGCTTATATGCCCTCGGTTGCGCGTGGTGGGGGGAGGGCGGGCCAGAGTCTATATAGGGGGGCTGGCGCGTGCGCCGGGCGCAGACCGTAGCCGACTCGCTAGCGCCGGGTGAGGAGCCAGCCGCTGCAGCAGACGCTTTGCTTGCCTTGAGCTTTTTGAGGATTTAGAAGAGATGACTGGCCGCGGCAAGGGAGGAAAGGGGCTCGGCAAGGGTGGCGCCAAGCGGCACCGCAAGGTGTTGCGCGACAACATCCAGGGCATCACGAAGCCCGCGATCCGCCGCCTGGCTCGCAGGGGCGGCGTGAAGCGCATCTCTGGTCTGATCTACGAGGAGACCCGCGGAGTGCTGAAGGTGTTCCTGGAGAACGTGATCCGCGACGCGGTGACGTACACTGAGCACGCCAAGCGCAAGACTGTGACGGCCATGGACGTGGTGTACGCCCTGAAGAGGCAGGGGCGCACCCTGTACGGTTTCGGCGGTTAGGCGCGTCGCAGCCGGTGTGCTGTGCCGCGTTGGCCTTCCCGCGGCCGTGGGAGAGACGAAAACGGCCCTTTTCAGGGCCACCACACTGTTCGGAAATTGAAAAGTGCGAAAGAGTCTGTGTTGTTGCTGCGTGTGTTGCCTGCCTGCCTTGTTTCTTTCATTCTTCATTTCGTTTGCGTTTGACTGACGTGACGTGACTGGGAGAAAGGAAAGGAAGCGGGTCTTGTGGCTGTGTGTGTGTGTGTGTGTGTGTGTGTGTGTGTGTGTGTGTGTGCGTGCGCGCGCGCGCGAGAGAGGGCGTTGTGTGTTTGTTTTGTTTATCGATCGATGGAGACGCCGGGCTGTGTGTTGTTGTTGTTGTTGTTGTTGTTGTTGTGCGAGAGGCGGTGAATATTTGCGTGGTTTTGGCTGTGTGTTTGCGGCGGCGTTGGAGTTGCCGAGGCAAGGCGTGCCCATAGGCGGCCGGATCAGCTGTTTCGTTTGTATGGGGCGCGCGGGAGTGGAGGGCGGTGTGTCGACACGCTCGTTTAACAGTTGGTGATTATTGCTGTCGTTGTCGTTTGGAAGGCGACTGTGCGTGCGTGGAGGTGCTTGAGGCAAACGAAAAACAAAAGAGAAACGTGTGTGTGGCCACACGGGCTGTGGACGACAAGATGGCGGCGGCTCTTCTTGTTGTTCTTCTCTCTTTCCTTTAGTCCTCTACCGTTAGAGGGGGAGTTGGTGGAGGTTATTGTCGCCTGTGGACATTTGCTCCTCTTTTCTGTGTGTTGTTCTTATCTTTGGTAGTGTGCTTTTTCGGACGTTGCTGTTTGTTGAGAGTGATTATGTGTTCTGTTTGTGCTACTGCTGGAGTAGCGACTCGGGTCTTGCACATCTGTCCCTGTGGTGTTCATATTGCCCAAGGGTCAAGACGTAATAGTCATTTTCTGAATTCCGCGCGGTGGCGTAGAACGCTTGTGCCAGGGCGCGGAATCGTGTTGTGGGTGGTTGTAGGCAGGTCTGCCGCGGGGACGTGTAAGGCCCGTCGTAGAGCGCTCTGCTTTGGACCCTTCTGTAGGCGATGCATCGTCGACCTGGCTGCATAGCCCCTATAGAGGGCGCGCATATTTCCAGTATCGCTACCCCTGTTGCGGGGTCGAGGGAACAGGGGTACAGGATCTGCATCCTGGCGTGAGCGTTTGTGCCAAGTTGCCCTATGTGACACTTCGATGTCAGGCGTGACACCGAGGTACCTCGCAGAATATCTGCCCCTGCAATCGTAGCAGTTGGTATGGTCTTCTTGCCGGCGGCGGCTGTGGAAGTGAAGTTAAGTTAAAGTAAAGTAAAGTAAAGCAAAGCGCGGCGAGGACGACTGAAATTTTGCTTTGGACGTAGGTTTGTGTGGTGGCCCTGAAAAGGGCCGATTGTTGTGAGCCGAGCCGGGCCGGCAAAGCGCGTTGCGTGCAGGGGAGCACGCAGCGCTGCTGGGCGGCGGGTCCGCGTGCCGATTGCCTGGCCTCTCTGTTTAGGCCTTCTTCTCGGTCTTCTTTGGCAGCAGGACGGCCTGGATGTTGGGCAGGACACCACCCTGTGCGATGGTGACGCCCGACAGGAGCTTGTTGAGCTCCTCGTCGTTGCGGATGGCAAGCTGCAGGTGGCGCGGGATGATGCGCGTCTTCTTGTTGTCGCGGGCCGCGTTTCCGGCCAGCTCGAGCACCTCAGCCGCGAGGTACTCCATGACGGCGGCGAGGTAGACGGGCGCCCCGGCGCCGACGCGCTCGGCGTAGTTTCCCTTGCGCAGGAGGCGGTGGATTCTGCCGACCGGGAACTGGAGCCCGGCCCTGCTTGAGCGGGACTTTGACTTGCCCTTGACTTTGCCTCCCTTTCCGCGTCCGGACATGGCGATGCGCTGTGGTGTAAAAAAACGAGACGAGACGAAGGACGGTGCGAGCCGCAGCGAGTCGAGCAGCGGAGTGGCGGCGCCGCCAGGGGTGGGGGTCCTTTATGCTCTCGGGTGCGGCGGCCGGTTGCGCTCGCGGCCCATTGGTCGGCGGCCGCAACGGGGCGAGCTGGTAAAGGTGCGGCGGCGGGGCGCGCTGGGTGCCACTGTGTGGGGAGACGCTGACTAGAGCGGAGCGCTTGCTGCTGGTGTTGCTGCCGTACGTTCTTGTTTGTTTGCGATGCCGCCCAAGACTAGCGGGAAGGCCGCCAAGAAGGCTGGCAAGGCGCAGAAGAACATTTCGAAGGGCGACAAGAAGAAGAAGCGCAAGAGGAAGGAGAGCTATGCCATCTACATCTACAAGGTGCTGAAGCAGGTGCACCCTGACACGGGCATCTCGTCGAAGGCGATGAGCATCATGAACAGCTTCGTGAACGACATTTTCGAGCGCATCGCGGCCGAGGCGTCTCGCCTGGCGCACTACAACAAGCGCTCGACCATCACGTCCCGCGAGATCCAGACCGCTGTGCGGCTGTTGCTGCCTGGCGAGCTGGCCAAGCACGCCGTGAGCGAGGGCACGAAGGCGGTGACCAAGTACACGAGCTCCAAGTAAGGAGGTGGCTCTGGAATGGAAGGAGATCCTCCGTTGCGAGAGCGGCAAAACGGCCCTTTTCAGGGCCACCAAATGGCCTTTGCGGGAAGGGCGGAATTGTTGTTGTTGTTGTTTTTGTTTTGTTTTGTGTGTGAGTGGGTGGACGGTGGCAATAGCTACCGCTTTGGTTGCGACGCGACGGGGTGGGGTGGCCGATGCGATGAATAATTTGATTGTTTATGGGGCGCGTCGCGTGTCGCGTGTTGCGGGGTGCGGCCACGGTGTGACGTGGAATGGAGGCACGTGCGCACAAGTCGTTGTCTGCGAGGGGGGGGGGGGAAGTGCGATCGGTGATGTGCCCTTTGGATGGAGGTGCCGGTTAGTTACGTGACGGGTGGAAACGACACGCGATTGTTGGGAATGTCAGTGTGTAACGACGGCCGTTTGCGGGTCGGTTTGCACGCCATATATGGCGAGGGTGAAATGTGTCTGTAAATGCAGCGTGGAGGCGTGTGAGTGACGTTTAAATGTGAACGCGCATTGAGACACACCACTGTGTATTGCATTGTACGGGCGACACGCACGATGATATGTACCTTTCCCCCGACTCTGATTTCGATAGTCGTGTCTGACCGACTGTGTCTGCTTGTGTGCGTACGACGCACGCACACCGACGTCGTCATTGAAGATGCATGCTCGCGTGTCCAGTGCAGTACAGTAGAGTAAGCGCGACGCTAGAAGACGACGGTCGCTTTGGCGAATGTGCGTACACGTGTTTGTGTGTATGTCGGTGATGTGGTCCGATCCGTCGCCTCTGGGAAACTGTCGATCGGCGCGGTACACCGGACGTCTTGAACACCCGTCATACCGTCATACCGTCATACCGTTGGTACACCGTCGCGCTGAGAACGGTTACCGAAAGGTGAACGAACCTCTGATCGGTCGAATGTCTGGGCAGAACGTGAGGAGAGAATGGTGGAGGAAAGGACAGAGGGGAAAAAACAAATATATATATAGAGAGAGAGAGAGAGAGAGAGAGAGAGAGAGAAAACGGAAAAAAAACCAAACAAAACGGAGAAACGCAGTGTAGAGCAACGGAACGTTCCCGTGTCGGAGGTGTATTGTAGCCGCACTGAAATGCGCGTAACGGCGCGGCGGCAAGTGTCTGCCGTGGTGAACGTTACCTTTGACGGCTGAATTGTGCGTTGCGTTGCTTTGCTTTCCCGGATGTGTATGTAACGTAACGTTCGTTGAGATGGTTCTGAGGAAGAATGTACGACAGTGCCCGTGCCGTCTATGTTCGTGTGCAAAGCCATTGTGTGTGTGTGTGTGTGTGTGTGTGTTGTTTTGAGAATTGCGTCCGGGAATGGCGGTGGGCGTGCCCTGCATGTGGCCCGGAAGGCTGTTCGTTTCGCGGTAGTGTGTGGACAGGGGAGGGGCACGCGTAACGCTGCTGGCATGGCATGGCATGGCATTCGGGAGATGGGAGGGGGCAAACGAAGAAAACAAGACGCGGAGGCTATAAAGACGGGGAGGGGCGCGGTGTGGGTGGCTTGCGCTGCGCTCGGCTGGCGCGTGCGGCGTTGTTTTTGTGCAAAAGAAGAGAAAACGAATGGGTTGCCGGGAGGGGGCCGTTGTGGTGTAGCCGCAGACGCGGCTGTCAGTGAACGTGGTGAGACCGAGGGATGCGGGAGGGGCGGGGGCGGGGAAGACGCTAGAAGAAGGAGAAAAACGCTGCTGCAACCAACATAAAATGAGGCCCTTTGTAACCTGCCAGCAACAAAACAACAACAAAAAAAAAAAAAGGCGTCTATCAACATTGAATGTAAATGGAAATGGACCCAAGTGTAACCTCCCCGCACAAATAGTCGTAAGTAAGTGAGTGAGTGAGTGAGTGAGTGAGTGAGTGAGTGAATGATGATAAAAATGTGCCAGAATGTTGTTAACGTCCCTAGAAAATGAACGAACGAAGATTGATGAGAAACGCGCGATAATATGATGAATGGAAATAATGAACCATGAACATCTCAACAGACATAATTGAAAACCCGATAAACGTTGTAAGGGCAGCGCTGGCTGACCTTCGGCCCTGTGTATTCTGAAACGCCCCCCTTTGAACAACAATGTATACAAAACTGTGCTTAAACTGACACACAATATTTTGAGCGCAACGCAATCTGACTATCAAAGATCCCTGCAAAAGAATGGCCCTGAGTAACATTAAAGTACACCTGTCGGAAATCACTTACCTCACAAAAATCTTCATTACTCGAACTACTGCAATACAGCGAGCACCACTGCTGCCAGCTAAATAAGAGATTCCAAACTACGGAGGGCACTAACTACCGATAGGGATAGTTAGCAAAGTAAAGATGTTTAATAGAGAACAACAAACAATGTATTTACCCTTAATATCATCACCAGTCATAATATATGTAATTTGAAACGTCCGCCATCTCTGTCCTCACATGCACCAGTGCTGGCGGCTCACCCCTAACTGCGCAACGCTACGCGCTGTTCACATCCAGCTATAGCAGTTCATGACAACAACAATGCAAACTAGCCACAGACTGCACACAGCACAGGCAGTGATTTTCACGCGGAGCGCTACGTGGCATTACCAATATAAAAATCTAAACAAACAGCGTACGTACAAATTAGAATAAAAAGAGCAAAAGATCGTTACGTCAAAAAAAAAAAAAAAAAAACAAAAAAGACAAAAGAGAAAAAACAAACTGCATCTATATGTGCTCTTAACTGTAGATACCTGTACACAGCGTCGTGCAATGAATGCCGGCTCACATTTAATTTTGATTGTTGGAGGAAATGCGTAGGAAATATTATTTAAATGGAAATGAATGGTTGTACTTTAAAAAAGTTTGTTTGGAAACAAAGTATTATTGGGGCATTTTGTTGTGAAGAAAATAGTTACAATTGACATACAGTATTAGATTTGCGCAATGCAGCTTCATTACCTTACCTGTAATAACAGTATGCATCGTCCCGAACGGAGACCAGAGTCGCGAGAAGAGCACGCCGCCGCCCGCTCAGTACAACCGTCCACTCGCTAATACTGTCGACTGACTACTACCTCTCCCGACCCGCCACATATAGATGACAACTGTTCCTGCCGACCCGCTACGTGCTACTAGTGTCGTGTGGCGCAGACTAGCGACGATAAGAAACGCTCTGGTCAGAGATTGTGTCGTGCCTCGCCATCGCTGGTAATGAGTACATACGTGTTTCAGCGCGCGTACCGGAAGACGCAGTGCGGAGCCAGAGACTGTGTTGTCGAGGCCGTCGACGCAGTGCATGTCGGTCGGTCGAGTGCGTGCGGGAGGGCAGAGAGGCAGCGTCGGCACGGAGATGCACGCACGGGGGCTGCGGCGTGGCGCGTTTGCGGTAGGCGCCTTTGGTGGCAACGGCCGGGACAAGCAGCGGTGTATGGTGTGGTGCGGGCCGGACAGGGGCGGAGGAGGAGGAGGAGGCGGCGCGACGATGGCATTGGGGCGGAAACGGGGACGGGGACGGCGACGGCGGATGTTGAGAGGCGTCACGCGCGGACCGACACAGACGCACAGATAGATAGGTAGGAAGAAGAAGAAGGGGCGGCTGGTGAGTGAGTGCAATTTAGGCGGTAGACACAAGAGGTCGGCACGGCATTTGCGTGATGTGGCGTTGTGACGGGGTGTGCTCGCTTGCCTCGTTTTGTTGATGCGCGCAGGAAGATGTGCAGAGCAGCGGCGGGCGGCTCGGCTCGGTTCGGTTTGGCCCGGCGGGCCGCGCTGTTGTCGCGGACGTGAGCGCCCCCTGGCGGGTGGCCGGAGGCGGCGCGGCGTGTTGGACGTGTGGCTGGCGGCAGTGCACAATTGCGAGTGGCTGGCGGTGTGGCGGTTGGCGCGTCGGGCGGCCGAGAGAGAGGAGAGGTATGTGTTTGCGGGCGCCTTTGCTGCGCGGCGTCGTGCAGGGCGGGCGGGCGGGCGCCTGTCGACTGTGTGTGTGTGTGTGTGTGTGTGTGTGTGGCGAATTGGCGGCGTTGTGCTCCGGCCGAAGGCGTCTGGAGAGGAGAGTTGGTCGTGATGTCATGTCGCGCCGTGTCATGTTTGCGAAACGGCTGCCGAGAGGTGTGGTGGTAGCGAGCCGGTCGGTGTCGGTGCGATGGGAATGTGCGTTTGGCGGTTTCGGTGTGCTTTTTGCGGCGTGAGAGTGGGGCGGGCGGGCAGGCTTGCTGTTGTTGGTTCCTTGTGTCTTGTGTGTAGCTTGATGGCAACGTGGAAGGGCGCCGGTTTCGAGCCGTGCGTGTGGTTGTCGACGTTGACTGGTTGGGGTGTGCCGTTGCACGTGCATGTTTGGGTCGTTGGTGTGGTTTTGGCTGGCTGGCTGGCTGGCTGGCTGTGTGTGTGTACGACGGGAAGGGGGAGGCGGCGGTGGATAGTGCAGTAGTTGTGTCGTTGGCACGGGCGTCGGGTGCGGCTGTGCGTAGTGGCGGAAAGGTGTCGGTTGCGGGAAGCGAGGCCGTCGTTGGCGGTGTCGCGTGCCTTCGTGAATCGAGTGGGGGCGGGGAAAGGAGCAGCGTGCCGCTGCGTCGTGGCCGTTAGCCAGAGGCTGTGCTTTGATAGTTTTGTGGACGGTTCGTGCGAGGCGATTTGTTGCCTGCCCTATGTTTGTTTGTTTGTTGTTTTGGAGACGACGACTGGTTGGTGGCGTGCGCGCGAGCGAAGTGGCGGTGTGCGTTTCCCGTGTCGACTGCCGGCCGGCGACAGGTGCGCCGTCGGTGGGGTGGGTGGCCGGCACAAGTAGGGGCGGCGGCGTCGTTGCGGTGTGTTTGTGTTGTCGGCGACAGCTGTTTGTGCGGTGCGTGTGAATGGTGGTGCAAACGTGTGCTGGCGTTGAGGCTGCGACCGCGGCGTGTTGTTGGTTGATGTTGAACAGCGGCTGTGTGCGGTGGTGGTGTTGCCGCACGTGCATCCGGCCCGGCGCGGAAAGCGCAGTTGCGGCGGCCCTTCGGTGCCAGCCACGTCGCGTGAGCGGCGGGTTGCTCTGGTCGACACGTGGTGCTCTGGTTTGTTGTTTGGTGCCCTTTGGCCGGTGGGTGGTCCGTGTGTCTCGGTATCTGGTCGTGGTCGTGCTGCCCGTTTGTCGGCGTTGTCCTGTGGCTTCGCTTTTGTTTTTGCGGCGTGCCGACGACCCGACGCGACCTTTACACCCAAAGTGTGGCGCCCGAAGGTGAACCAACGTCGTAATCCGACCTGGGCGCTTAAGCTCTAAGCCTAAGCTGAGCGAACCGAACCTGTAGCGTTGCGTAGCGTGAGGTGCGGTGAGGTCAGCCTCAGCGCCAAGTAAGCCAAGCTGTCCGGCCGTGAGGTGGGTGGGTAGGTAGGTGCGGCTGCTGCGGCCACCTGACGCCCGACGTGTGTTTGAATGCTTAACCTAAGTTTGAGGCTTAACCTAACCCAAGTGGCCTTAACCTAACCTAACCTAACCTAACCTCTGACGCCCGACGTGTGTTTGAATGCTTAACCTAAGTTTGACGCTTAACCTAACACCGACCCTTAACCTAACCGAGGTGCCCCTAACCTAACCTTAATGTAACGTAACCTAACCTAACCTCTGACGCCTGACGTGTGTTTTGAATGCTTAACCTAACCCAAGTGCCCTTAACCTAACCCACGTCCACCGAACCTAACCGAGACGTGTGAACCTAATGTCTAACTCGTAACGCGTGATGTTGGCTGTCGTGTGTGCTGACGGCAGATTGGGTTGGTCTGTAGTTGCGGATTTCGGGTTTGCCTCGGGCGAGGGGTTGGCTCGTAAGCGGCGAGGGGCGCTCCGGCGGAGCATGTTGCTTTGCAGGCGGCGCCCGTTTTTGCGGCGGGCACAATTGAAATTGTTGGGAAACGAACGAAAGGGCTGTGAATGTTGGCGGGCGAGAGGAGGAGGACGTGGCCCGACGGCTGCGGGCCGATCGGGAAACGGTGGGAGGGCGATGGGGCGGCGGAGGTGCGTTTGCACGGCCGTCATCGCCGCACGCCTCCGCTTGTGTGGCTGTGGCGCCGGCCGCGCTGGCCGGGCTGCCGCGGCGACGGTGCGGGGCTTTTGCCGAAGGTTTGGCCATTGTGGCCGGTCGCCGGCTGGGGCTGTGGGGGCGGCATTTGGGCGTGGGCGGCGATTCTCGGCGGGCCGACCCAGGCTGTAGCGCGCGGTGGCTGCAGTTTGGCCGTGGTTTGCGGCGCTGCCGTGGCGACTGGTTGGCGACTGTGGTGTGGCTGTGTGTAGCCCCATCCTCGGTGGTTTGAAAGGCGCGGGTGGTTGTGGCGCAGGTGTGGGGCTGCTCCGCACAGGCTGTCGGACGTTGGGCGGTAGCAAGCGCGGGAGGCGCGGCGCGGCGGCGCGCAGAGTGGCGGCCGCTCTCTCGGCCGTCCGCGCCCGCCCGCGACACTGGCTGGGCCTGTGCGTCGAGGCGGCTATTCCTCTGCTGTGCGCTCCGCTCGCTGCGTGTCTCCTCTCGCTCTCGCTGCTCGCTGTGTGTTAACGCGCGTCGTCGAAATGGCAGATCAGGCGGCTACGAACGAGACTGCTGCGGCACCCGCCGCCACCGGCACTACGAAGAAGGCAAAGTCTGCGTCGTCTGCGAAGAAGCCGCGCGCCAAGCCTGCGCACCCGCGCACCTCTGAGATGGTGACGGCCGCCATCAAGAGTCTGAAGGAGCGCGGCGGATCGTCGCTGCAGGCGATCAAGAAGTACATTGCCGCGCACTACAAGCTGGACGCGGAGAAGCTGGCGCCGTTTATCAAGAAGTACCTCAAGTCGGCCGTGGTGGCGGGCGAGCTGGTGCAGACGAAGGGGAAGGGCGCGTCCGGCTCTTTCAAGCTTGCCGGCGCCGGCGGCGGGGCGGCTGAGGGCGGCAAGGCTCGTGCTGGCGGTGCCAAGAAGAAGCGCGCCGCTCCGGCCAGCAAGGAGAAGAAGGGCGCCCGTGCGGCCGGCGCAAAGAAGGCTGGTGGCGTGAAGGCGGCGACTGGTCGGAAGGCGGGCGCCGCCAAGAAGGCGTCTGCGGCGTCGGCCGCTCCCGCCGGTGCGAAGAAGGCGGCTGCTGCCAAGCCGGCCAAGGCCAAGTCGCCGTCGAAGGCGAAGAAGGCCGCCAAGGTTCCGACGAAGAAGCCGAAGGCGCCGCGCCCGAAGAAGGCGACGACGCCGTCTAAGGCGAAGGCTTCGCCCAAGAAGAAGAAGTAGAGAGGAATGGGAAAGGAAGGGTTGGCGGTTGACTCCGTCGTCCGCACCCCCCGTCCCCGTCGTCTAGTGGCGCGCAACAGACGCGCGGCCCAAAACGGCCCTTCTCAGGGCCATCAAAGCACGTCGGGAAGGTTTTGATTGTCGTGTTTGTGTTGCGGTGTGGTTGTGTCGTCTGGCGTTTCTGTATGCCCGTGTGTGGATACTGTTTGCGTGCCGTGGTGGTTGGATTGCGGGGGGGGGGTCGGTGGCGGGTGCGGGCGGCGGTAGCGGTTTTGTCGTTGCGGTTGATTGTCGCCGTTTTTTTTTTTTGGTCGCGGCCGGCCGACGGTTGGTTTTGTGTCATGTTGTTTGAATACTTTGGTTGGCCTGCCTGCCGTCTTCTCGGATGTGTCTTGTCTTGTGTGTGTGTTCTTGCAACGGGGGCGGGGGACGTTGAGATGTGGAAAGGGTCGGTGGCGTTGGACGTGCCTGGCTTTTTGTTTCGTTTTCTTTTCGAAACGAAGCGGCGGCCGGCCGTGTGGTTGACGGCGTCGGCCGATGGGTATTGTGCGCTTTGAGCGCCGCGCCGGGGAGGCATGATGTTGATTGTTGCGCGCGCCAGCAAGCTGGCAGGGGAGAGCGGCTGTGGCGGACGGACGGGAAGTGGAAGTGGTGTTTTGTCTTTGGTTCTGTGGTTGTGGGGCGAGAGGCGACCGACAAAGTTTGCTCGCGACGGAGTGATGTTAGTGGCCCTTAAAAGGGCCGTTTTGTTTGTTGCGTGCGTGGGCGGTGCCCAGCGGCTGGCGCGGTGTTTAGGCGCGCTCGCCGCGGATGCGGCGCGCGAGCTGGATGTCCTTGGGCATGATGGTGACGCGCTTGGCGTGGATTGCGCACAGGTTGGTGTCTTCGAAGAGGCCGACGAGGTAGGCCTCGCTGGCCTCCTGCAGGGCCATGACCGCGGAGCTCTGGAAGCGCAGGTCGGTCTTGAAGTCCTGGGCGATCTCGCGCACTAGGCGCTGGAATGGCAGCTTGCGGATGAGCAGCTCTGTGCTCTTCTGGTAGCGCCTGATTTCTCGCAGGGCGACGGTGCCCGGCCTGTAGCGGTGGGGCTTCTTGACGCCGCCGGTGGCGGGCGCGCTCTTCCTCGCCGCCTTGGTGGCGAGCTGTTTGCGCGGCGCCTTTCCGCCGGTGGACTTGCGGGCCGTTTGCTTTGTGCGGGCCATAGCGGTAGCGGTTAGCGGAGCGGCGTGGAGGCGAGCGAGGTGCTGCGTCGGGTGCTGCCTTGACGACACGGGCGCGCGCCAGCCACCGTGGTGCGCTTATATGCCCTCGGTTGCGCGTGGTGGGGGGAGGGCGGGCCAGAGTCTATATAGGGGGGCTGGCGCGTTCCCACGTCTACTTAACACACACACAGTAGAGACGGAAAACGAAAACTCCCTAACTAAACCGATAACCGACAAAGAAATAATGGACGCGATACTAACGGGACGGAACTCAGCGCCAGGCCTAAACGACATACGACGAATTCACCTACAAAAGGCCCCTCTCCTTACACTCATCCCTATCCTATCCCTCATATTCAATTATTGCATCAGTACAGAGACCATCCCAACTGCCTGGAAAACAAGCAAGACGATCATGATCCCTAAACCAGACAAAGTAAGAACAGACCCACGATCCTACAGACCCATCTCTCTTTTAGACGTACTGGGAAAAACCTATGAAAGAATCATCACAGACAGACTCAAGACATACGTAGAACAGAAAGAACTCCTTCCCCTGATCCAAGCTGGCTTCCGCAGTAAGCACTCCACGAACGATCCACTGTTCAAACTCGTGAACGGAGTCACGCAGGGCTTCAACAATGGACACTGCACCCTCGCAGTATTTTTGGATATTGAAAGGGCGTTCGACAAGCTATGGCATGACGGACTCCTCTACAAGCTGTGCGAGATAGGGATCCCTGTCAAAATGGTCCGGCTCATAAAGGCATACCTCACCGATCGAGTATGCAAGATACATGTACACAACACCTCTTCCCAACCTTTCACCCCACAAGCAGGAGTGCCGCAGGGCGGCATACTGTCTCCGCTGCTGTACGCGCTGTACACAGCAGATATACCGACCACCCAATCCCCAGACGAAACAATAGCCCTATACGCAGACGACACAGCTTACTGGTGTACATCACTCAGGACAACAACTATACAGAGGAAGACGGACGCATACCTAAAACGACTCGAAGACTGGATGGAAAAGTGGAGAATAAGACCAAACCCAGCAAAGACACAAACAGTACTCTTTCGACACAGAAACCTGACCAAAAAGAGACAGCAAAATGACAACGACATACAACTAACTCTCTGGAACACGCCACTCAGACTTGTCAACACGGCTAGGTACCTTGGCGTCTTCCTAGACAAACACATGAACTGGATGACTCACCTGAACTACCTTCTAGACAAGACTAGAAAACGCCAAAGACTGATACGACAAGTACAAGGACGCCTCCGTGGCTGCAGCATGGAAACAGCCATACATACATACAAAACATTTATCAGACCTGTCCTAGAATACGCCAGCGCCCCGCTGGGAGGAATTCCGCACACAGTAGCAGACAGACTCTACAGTACAGAACGACGACTGCTCCGCAACCTTGCGAAACTCCCAGCAAGGACGCCCAGCAACGACGTATACGACATAGTTAACGTGGAACCACTCCAGACACGACTGACAAAACTGCGCGCGAACTACGGACAACGAATACTAACACAAAGACCTGACATGGAAAACATAATCACAACAAGACCTCGTACTCAACGACTCCCCAAACACAAGTATATCTGCCCAGCGCGTACGGTAGCACAAAACACATCACACCACTTCCCAGACCTAGCCCCAACTATGGAACCGCTGACAACCCATACCACTACCCCTCCCCACCTAGACGTCAGACAATAAAACACAGACAGACATACACCCTCTCTCCCTCGTTTTCTCTCTCTCTATCTCCCTCTCCCTCTCCCTCACTCTCCCTCTCTCTCTCTCTCCCTCTCTCTCACACCCACACACACACGCACACACAAACACACACACACAATCAACATACGACAACACTCGCACAATTAAGCAAGCCGGCACACTCTCCAACTACTCCATCCTGTTCTGCCACTGAAAAGGAAAAAAAAAAAAAATGTAAATAGAAAATAGCAATAATTGTACAATGTAACCTTTCCCCTTCCACATTCTATTATTATGTTAATTCTAGTAATATATACATTAAGAACTAAAACATAAACTTGCAAATCACATCCTTCTGCTATACTCCTTGTTAAACCAAAATATAACCTGTTAATTTTATTATAACCTTATTAATTATATTAACCTGTTAATCATATAATAGTAAACGAAAATTGTTAGTAAATGTTAATTGTTAGTAAATGTTAATTGTTAATAATCACGACAAAGTGCAAAAAATTATAAAGCACCTTTCGCAAGCACTTTAAATTGTACAGAAAAGAAAATAAAATTGTAAACCTCATCTAAGGCTAAAAAGTGCAATGCAAGCACTAGAATAGCCCGCCCTTCCCCCTAAGGGAAGGGAATGAAATGTGCTAAAAAAAAAAAAAAAAAAAAAAAAAAAAAAAAAAAAAAAAAAAATGCGCCGGGCGCAGACCGTAGCCGACTCGCTAGCGCCGGGTGAGGAGCCAGCCGCTGCAGCAGACGCTTTGCTTGCCTTGAGCTTTTTGAGGATTTAGAAGAGATGACTGGCCGCGGCAAGGGAGGAAAGGGGCTCGGCAAGGGTGGCGCCAAGCGGCACCGCAAGGTGTTGCGCGACAACATCCAGGGCATCACGAAGCCCGCGATCCGCCGCCTGGCTCGCAGGGGCGGCGTGAAGCGCATCTCTGGTCTGATCTACGAGGAGACCCGCGGAGTGCTGAAGGTGTTCCTGGAGAACGTGATCCGCGACGCGGTGACGTACACTGAGCACGCCAAGCGCAAGACTGTGACGGCCATGGACGTGGTGTACGCCCTGAAGAGGCAGGGGCGCACCCTGTACGGTTTCGGCGGTTAGGCGCGTCGCAGCCGGTGTGCTGTGCCGCGTTGGCCTTCCCGCGGCCGTGGGAGAGACGAAAACGGCCCTTTTCAGGGCCACCACACTGTTCGGAAATTGAAAAGTGCGAAAGAGTCTGTGTTGTTGCTGCGTGTGTTGCCTGCCTGCCTTGTTTCTTTCATTCTTCATTTCGTTTGCGTTTGACTGACGTGACGTGACTGGGAGAAAGGAAAGGAAGCGGGTCTTGTGGCTGTGTGTGTGTGTGTGTGTGTGTGTGTGTGTGTGTGTGTGTGTGCGTGCGCGCGCGCGCGAGAGAGGGCGTTGTGTGTTTGTTTTGTTTATCGATCGATGGAGACGCCGGGCTGTGTGTTGTTGTTGTTGTTGTTGTTGTTGTTGTGCGAGAGGCGGTGAATATTTGCGTGGTTTTGGCTGTGTGTTTGCGGCGGCGTTGGAGTTGCCGAGGCAAGGCGTGCCCATAGGCGGCCGGATCAGCTGTTTCGTTTGTATGGGGCGCGCGGGAGTGGAGGGCGGTGTGTCGACACGCTCGTTTAACAGTTGGTGATTATTGCTGTCGTTGTCGTTTGGAAGGCGACTGTGCGTGCGTGGAGGTGCTTGAGGCAAACGAAAAACAAAAGAGAAACGTGTGTGTGGCCACACGGGCTGTGGACGACAAGATGGCGGCGGCTCTTCTTGTTGTTCTTCTCTCTTTCCTTTAGTCCTCTACCGTTAGAGGGGGAGTTGGTGGAGGTTATTGTCGCCTGTGGACATTTGCTCCTCTTTTCTGTGTGTTGTTCTTATCTTTGGTAGTGTGCTTTTTCGGACGTTGCTGTTTGTTGAGAGTGATTATGTGTTCTGTTTGTGCTACTGCTGGAGTAGCGACTCGGGTCTTGCACATCTGTCCCTGTGGTGTTCATATTGCCCAAGGGTCAAGACGTAATAGTCATTTTCTGAATTCCGCGCGGTGGCGTAGAACGCTTGTGCCAGGGCGCGGAATCGTGTTGTGGGTGGTTGTAGGCAGGTCTGCCGCGGGGACGTGTAAGGCCCGTCGTAGAGCGCTCTGCTTTGGACCCTTCTGTAGGCGATGCATCGTCGACCTGGCTGCATAGCCCCTATAGAGGGCGCGCATATTTCCAGTATCGCTACCCCTGTTGCGGGGTCGAGGGAACAGGGGTACAGGATCTGCATCCTGGCGTGAGCGTTTGTGCCAAGTTGCCCTATGTGACACTTCGATGTCAGGCGTGACACCGAGGTACCTCGCAGAATATCTGCCCCTGCAATCGTAGCAGTTGGTATGGTCTTCTTGCCGGCGGCGGCTGTGGAAGTGAAGTTAAGTTAAAGTAAAGTAAAGTAAAGCAAAGCGCGGCGAGGACGACTGAAATTTTGCTTTGGACGTAGGTTTGTGTGGTGGCCCTGAAAAGGGCCGATTGTTGTGAGCCGAGCCGGGCCGGCAAAGCGCGTTGCGTGCAGGGGAGCACGCAGCGCTGCTGGGCGGCGGGTCCGCGTGCCGATTGCCTGGCCTCTCTGTTTAGGCCTTCTTCTCGGTCTTCTTTGGCAGCAGGACGGCCTGGATGTTGGGCAGGACACCACCCTGTGCGATGGTGACGCCCGACAGGAGCTTGTTGAGCTCCTCGTCGTTGCGGATGGCAAGCTGCAGGTGGCGCGGGATGATGCGCGTCTTCTTGTTGTCGCGGGCCGCGTTTCCGGCCAGCTCGAGCACCTCAGCCGCGAGGTACTCCATGACGGCGGCGAGGTAGACGGGCGCCCCGGCGCCGACGCGCTCGGCGTAGTTTCCCTTGCGCAGGAGGCGGTGGATTCTGCCGACCGGGAACTGGAGCCCGGCCCTGCTTGAGCGGGACTTTGACTTGCCCTTGACTTTGCCTCCCTTTCCGCGTCCGGACATGGCGATGCGCTGTGGTGTAAAAAAACGAGACGAGACGAAGGACGGTGCGAGCCGCAGCGAGTCGAGCAGCGGAGTGGCGGCGCCGCCAGGGGTGGGGGTCCTTTATGCTCTCGGGTGCGGCGGCCGGTTGCGCTCGCGGCCCATTGGTCGGCGGCCGCAACGGGGCGAGCTGGTAAAGGTGCGGCGGCGGGGCGCGCTGGGTGCCACTGTGTGGGGAGACGCTGACTAGAGCGGAGCGCTTGCTGCTGGTGTTGCTGCCGTACGTTCTTGTTTGTTTGCGATGCCGCCCAAGACTAGCGGGAAGGCCGCCAAGAAGGCTGGCAAGGCGCAGAAGAACATTTCGAAGGGCGACAAGAAGAAGAAGCGCAAGAGGAAGGAGAGCTATGCCATCTACATCTACAAGGTGCTGAAGCAGGTGCACCCTGACACGGGCATCTCGTCGAAGGCGATGAGCATCATGAACAGCTTCGTGAACGACATTTTCGAGCGCATCGCGGCCGAGGCGTCTCGCCTGGCGCACTACAACAAGCGCTCGACCATCACGTCCCGCGAGATCCAGACCGCTGTGCGGCTGTTGCTGCCTGGCGAGCTGGCCAAGCACGCCGTGAGCGAGGGCACGAAGGCGGTGACCAAGTACACGAGCTCCAAGTAAGGAGGTGGCTCTGGAATGGAAGGAGATCCTCCGTTGCGAGAGCGGCAAAACGGCCCTTTTCAGGGCCACCAAATGGCCTTTGCGGGAAGGGCGGAATTGTTGTTGTTGTTGTTTTTGTTTTGTTTTGTGTGTGAGTGGGTGGACGGTGGCAATAGCTACCGCTTTGGTTGCGACGCGACGGGGTGGGGTGGCCGATGCGATGAATAATTTGATTGTTTATGGGGCGCGTCGCGTGTCGCGTGTTGCGGGGTGCGGCCACGGTGTGACGTGGAATGGAGGCACGTGCGCACAAGTCGTTGTCTGCGAGGGGGGGGGGGGAAGTGCGATCGGTGATGTGCCCTTTGGATGGAGGTGCCGGTTAGTTACGTGACGGGTGGAAACGACACGCGATTGTTGGGAATGTCAGTGTGTAACGACGGCCGTTTGCGGGTCGGTTTGCACGCCATATATGGCGAGGGTGAAATGTGTCTGTAAATGCAGCGTGGAGGCGTGTGAGTGACGTTTAAATGTGAACGCGCATTGAGACACACCACTGTGTATTGCATTGTACGGGCGACACGCACGATGATATGTACCTTTCCCCCGACTCTGATTTCGATAGTCGTGTCTGACCGACTGTGTCTGCTTGTGTGCGTACGACGCACGCACACCGACGTCGTCATTGAAGATGCATGCTCGCGTGTCCAGTGCAGTACAGTAGAGTAAGCGCGACGCTAGAAGACGACGGTCGCTTTGGCGAATGTGCGTACACGTGTTTGTGTGTATGTCGGTGATGTGGTCCGATCCGTCGCCTCTGGGAAACTGTCGATCGGCGCGGTACACCGGACGTCTTGAACACCCGTCATACCGTCATACCGTCATACCGTTGGTACACCGTCGCGCTGAGAACGGTTACCGAAAGGTGAACGAACCTCTGATCGGTCGAATGTCTGGGCAGAACGTGAGGAGAGAATGGTGGAGGAAAGGACAGAGGGGAAAAAACAAATATATATATAGAGAGAGAGAGAGAGAGAGAGAGAGAGAGAAAACGGAAAAAAAACCAAACAAAACGGAGAAACGCAGTGTAGAGCAACGGAACGTTCCCGTGTCGGAGGTGTATTGTAGCCGCACTGAAATGCGCGTAACGGCGCGGCGGCAAGTGTCTGCCGTGGTGAACGTTACCTTTGACGGCTGAATTGTGCGTTGCGTTGCTTTGCTTTCCCGGATGTGTATGTAACGTAACGTTCGTTGAGATGGTTCTGAGGAAGAATGTACGACAGTGCCCGTGCCGTCTATGTTCGTGTGCAAAGCCATTGTGTGTGTGTGTGTGTGTGTGTGTGTTGTTTTGAGAATTGCGTCCGGGAATGGCGGTGGGCGTGCCCTGCATGTGGCCCGGAAGGCTGTTCGTTTCGCGGTAGTGTGTGGACAGGGGAGGGGCACGCGTAACGCTGCTGGCATGGCATGGCATGGCATTCGGGAGATGGGAGGGGGCAAACGAAGAAAACAAGACGCGGAGGCTATAAAGACGGGGAGGGGCGCGGTGTGGGTGGCTTGCGCTGCGCTCGGCTGGCGCGTGCGGCGTTGTTTTTGTGCAAAAGAAGAGAAAACGAATGGGTTGCCGGGAGGGGGCCGTTGTGGTGTAGCCGCAGACGCGGCTGTCAGTGAACGTGGTGAGACCGAGGGATGCGGGAGGGGCGGGGGCGGGGAAGACGCTAGAAGAAGGAGAAAAACGCTGCTGCAACCAACATAAAATGAGGCCCTTTGTAACCTGCCAGCAACAAAACAACAACAAAAAAAAAAAAAGGCGTCTATCAACATTGAATGTAAATGGAAATGGACCCAAGTGTAACCTCCCCGCACAAATAGTCGTAAGTAAGTGAGTGAGTGAGTGAGTGAGTGAGTGAGTGAGTGAATGATGATAAAAATGTGCCAGAATGTTGTTAACGTCCCTAGAAAATGAACGAACGAAGATTGATGAGAAACGCGCGATAATATGATGAATGGAAATAATGAACCATGAACATCTCAACAGACATAATTGAAAACCCGATAAACGTTGTAAGGGCAGCGCTGGCTGACCTTCGGCCCTGTGTATTCTGAAACGCCCCCCTTTGAACAACAATGTATACAAAACTGTGCTTAAACTGACACACAATATTTTGAGCGCAACGCAATCTGACTATCAAAGATCCCTGCAAAAGAATGGCCCTGAGTAACATTAAAGTACACCTGTCGGAAATCACTTACCTCACAAAAATCTTCATTACTCGAACTACTGCAATACAGCGAGCACCACTGCTGCCAGCTAAATAAGAGATTCCAAACTACGGAGGGCACTAACTACCGATAGGGATAGTTAGCAAAGTAAAGATGTTTAATAGAGAACAACAAACAATGTATTTACCCTTAATATCATCACCAGTCATAATATATGTAATTTGAAACGTCCGCCATCTCTGTCCTCACATGCACCAGTGCTGGCGGCTCACCCCTAACTGCGCAACGCTACGCGCTGTTCACATCCAGCTATAGCAGTTCATGACAACAACAATGCAAACTAGCCACAGACTGCACACAGCACAGGCAGTGATTTTCACGCGGAGCGCTACGTGGCATTACCAATATAAAAATCTAAACAAACAGCGTACGTACAAATTAGAATAAAAAGAGCAAAAGATCGTTACGTCAAAAAAAAAAAAAAAAAAAACAAAAAAGACAAAAGAGAAAAAACAAACTGCATCTATATGTGCTCTTAACTGTAGATACCTGTACACAGCGTCGTGCAATGAATGCCGGCTCACATTTAATTTTGATTGTTGGAGGAAATGCGTAGGAAATATTATTTAAATGGAAATGAATGGTTGTACTTTAAAAAAGTTTGTTTGGAAACAAAGTATTATTGGGGCATTTTGTTGTGAAGAAAATAGTTACAATTGACATACAGTATTAGATTTGCGCAATGCAGCTTCATTACCTTACCTGTAATAACAGTATGCATCGTCCCGAACGGAGACCAGAGTCGCGAGAAGAGCACGCCGCCGCCCGCTCAGTACAACCGTCCACTCGCTAATACTGTCGACTGACTACTACCTCTCCCGACCCGCCACATATAGATGACAACTGTTCCTGCCGACCCGCTACGTGCTACTAGTGTCGTGTGGCGCAGACTAGCGACGATAAGAAACGCTCTGGTCAGAGATTGTGTCGTGCCTCGCCATCGCTGGTAATGAGTACATACGTGTTTCAGCGCGCGTACCGGAAGACGCAGTGCGGAGCCAGAGACTGTGTTGTCGAGGCCGTCGACGCAGTGCATGTCGGTCGGTCGAGTGCGTGCGGGAGGGCAGAGAGGCAGCGTCGGCACGGAGATGCACGCACGGGGGCTGCGGCGTGGCGCGTTTGCGGTAGGCGCCTTTGGTGGCAACGGCCGGGACAAGCAGCGGTGTATGGTGTGGTGCGGGCCGGACAGGGGCGGAGGAGGAGGAGGAGGCGGCGCGACGATGGCATTGGGGCGGAAACGGGGACGGGGACGGCGACGGCGGATGTTGAGAGGCGTCACGCGCGGACCGACACAGACGCACAGATAGATAGGTAGGAAGAAGAAGAAGGGGCGGCTGGTGAGTGAGTGCAATTTAGGCGGTAGACACAAGAGGTCGGCACGGCATTTGCGTGATGTGGCGTTGTGACGGGGTGTGCTCGCTTGCCTCGTTTTGTTGATGCGCGCAGGAAGATGTGCAGAGCAGCGGCGGGCGGCTCGGCTCGGTTCGGTTTGGCCCGGCGGGCCGCGCTGTTGTCGCGGACGTGAGCGCCCCCTGGCGGGTGGCCGGAGGCGGCGCGGCGTGTTGGACGTGTGGCTGGCGGCAGTGCACAATTGCGAGTGGCTGGCGGTGTGGCGGTTGGCGCGTCGGGCGGCCGAGAGAGAGGAGAGGTATGTGTTTGCGGGCGCCTTTGCTGCGCGGCGTCGTGCAGGGCGGGCGGGCGGGCGCCTGTCGACTGTGTGTGTGTGTGTGTGTGTGTGTGTGTGGCGAATTGGCGGCGTTGTGCTCCGGCCGAAGGCGTCTGGAGAGGAGAGTTGGTCGTGATGTCATGTCGCGCCGTGTCATGTTTGCGAAACGGCTGCCGAGAGGTGTGGTGGTAGCGAGCCGGTCGGTGTCGGTGCGATGGGAATGTGCGTTTGGCGGTTTCGGTGTGCTTTTTGCGGCGTGAGAGTGGGGCGGGCGGGCAGGCTTGCTGTTGTTGGTTCCTTGTGTCTTGTGTGTAGCTTGATGGCAACGTGGAAGGGCGCCGGTTTCGAGCCGTGCGTGTGGTTGTCGACGTTGACTGGTTGGGGTGTGCCGTTGCACGTGCATGTTTGGGTCGTTGGTGTGGTTTTGGCTGGCTGGCTGGCTGGCTGGCTGTGTGTGTGTACGACGGGAAGGGGGAGGCGGCGGTGGATAGTGCAGTAGTTGTGTCGTTGGCACGGGCGTCGGGTGCGGCTGTGCGTAGTGGCGGAAAGGTGTCGGTTGCGGGAAGCGAGGCCGTCGTTGGCGGTGTCGCGTGCCTTCGTGAATCGAGTGGGGGCGGGGAAAGGAGCAGCGTGCCGCTGCGTCGTGGCCGTTAGCCAGAGGCTGTGCTTTGATAGTTTTGTGGACGGTTCGTGCGAGGCGATTTGTTGCCTGCCCTATGTTTGTTTGTTTGTTGTTTTGGAGACGACGACTGGTTGGTGGCGTGCGCGCGAGCGAAGTGGCGGTGTGCGTTTCCCGTGTCGACTGCCGGCCGGCGACAGGTGCGCCGTCGGTGGGGTGGGTGGCCGGCACAAGTAGGGGCGGCGGCGTCGTTGCGGTGTGTTTGTGTTGTCGGCGACAGCTGTTTGTGCGGTGCGTGTGAATGGTGGTGCAAACGTGTGCTGGCGTTGAGGCTGCGACCGCGGCGTGTTGTTGGTTGATGTTGAACAGCGGCTGTGTGCGGTGGTGGTGTTGCCGCACGTGCATCCGGCCCGGCGCGGAAAGCGCAGTTGCGGCGGCCCTTCGGTGCCAGCCACGTCGCGTGAGCGGCGGGTTGCTCTGGTCGACACGTGGTGCTCTGGTTTGTTGTTTGGTGCCCTTTGGCCGGTGGGTGGTCCGTGTGTCTCGGTATCTGGTCGTGGTCGTGCTGCCCGTTTGTCGGCGTTGTCCTGTGGCTTCGCTTTTGTTTTTGCGGCGTGCCGACGACCCGACGCGACCTTTACACCCAAAGTGTGGCGCCCGAAGGTGAACCAACGTCGTAATCCGACCTGGGCGCTTAAGCTCTAAGCCTAAGCTGAGCGAACCGAACCTGTAGCGTTGCGTAGCGTGAGGTGCGGTGAGGTCAGCCTCAGCGCCAAGTAAGCCAAGCTGTCCGGCCGTGAGGTGGGTGGGTAGGTAGGTGCGGCTGCTGCGGCCACCTGACGCCCGACGTGTGTTTGAATGCTTAACCTAAGTTTGAGGCTTAACCTAACCCAAGTGGCCTTAACCTAACCTAACCTAACCTAACCTCTGACGCCCGACGTGTGTTTGAATGCTTAACCTAAGTTTGACGCTTAACCTAACACCGACCCTTAACCTAACCGAGGTGCCCCTAACCTAACCTTAATGTAACGTAACCTAACCTAACCTCTGACGCCTGACGTGTGTTTTGAATGCTTAACCTAACCCAAGTGCCCTTAACCTAACCCACGTCCACCGAACCTAACCGAGACGTGTGAACCTAATGTCTAACTCGTAACGCGTGATGTTGGCTGTCGTGTGTGCTGACGGCAGATTGGGTTGGTCTGTAGTTGCGGATTTCGGGTTTGCCTCGGGCGAGGGGTTGGCTCGTAAGCGGCGAGGGGCGCTCCGGCGGAGCATGTTGCTTTGCAGGCGGCGCCCGTTTTTGCGGCGGGCACAATTGAAATTGTTGGGAAACGAACGAAAGGGCTGTGAATGTTGGCGGGCGAGAGGAGGAGGACGTGGCCCGACGGCTGCGGGCCGATCGGGAAACGGTGGGAGGGCGATGGGGCGGCGGAGGTGCGTTTGCACGGCCGTCATCGCCGCACGCCTCCGCTTGTGTGGCTGTGGCGCCGGCCGCGCTGGCCGGGCTGCCGCGGCGACGGTGCGGGGCTTTTGCCGAAGGTTTGGCCATTGTGGCCGGTCGCCGGCTGGGGCTGTGGGGGCGGCATTTGGGCGTGGGCGGCGATTCTCGGCGGGCCGACCCAGGCTGTAGCGCGCGGTGGCTGCAGTTTGGCCGTGGTTTGCGGCGCTGCCGTGGCGACTGGTTGGCGACTGTGGTGTGGCTGTGTGTAGCCCCATCCTCGGTGGTTTGAAAGGCGCGGGTGGTTGTGGCGCAGGTGTGGGGCTGCTCCGCACAGGCTGTCGGACGTTGGGCGGTAGCAAGCGCGGGAGGCGCGGCGCGGCGGCGCGCAGAGTGGCGGCCGCTCTCTCGGCCGTCCGCGCCCGCCCGCGACACTGGCTGGGCCTGTGCGTCGAGGCGGCTATTCCTCTGCTGTGCGCTCCGCTCGCTGCGTGTCTCCTCTCGCTCTCGCTGCTCGCTGTGTGTTAACGCGCGTCGTCGAAATGGCAGATCAGGCGGCTACGAACGAGACTGCTGCGGCACCCGCCGCCACCGGCACTACGAAGAAGGCAAAGTCTGCGTCGTCTGCGAAGAAGCCGCGCGCCAAGCCTGCGCACCCGCGCACCTCTGAGATGGTGACGGCCGCCATCAAGAGTCTGAAGGAGCGCGGCGGATCGTCGCTGCAGGCGATCAAGAAGTACATTGCCGCGCACTACAAGCTGGACGCGGAGAAGCTGGCGCCGTTTATCAAGAAGTACCTCAAGTCGGCCGTGGTGGCGGGCGAGCTGGTGCAGACGAAGGGGAAGGGCGCGTCCGGCTCTTTCAAGCTTGCCGGCGCCGGCGGCGGGGCGGCTGAGGGCGGCAAGGCTCGTGCTGGCGGTGCCAAGAAGAAGCGCGCCGCTCCGGCCAGCAAGGAGAAGAAGGGCGCCCGTGCGGCCGGCGCAAAGAAGGCTGGTGGCGTGAAGGCGGCGACTGGTCGGAAGGCGGGCGCCGCCAAGAAGGCGTCTGCGGCGTCGGCCGCTCCCGCCGGTGCGAAGAAGGCGGCTGCTGCCAAGCCGGCCAAGGCCAAGTCGCCGTCGAAGGCGAAGAAGGCCGCCAAGGTTCCGACGAAGAAGCCGAAGGCGCCGCGCCCGAAGAAGGCGACGACGCCGTCTAAGGCGAAGGCTTCGCCCAAGAAGAAGAAGTAGAGAGGAATGGGAAAGGAAGGGTTGGCGGTTGACTCCGTCGTCCGCACCCCCCGTCCCCGTCGTCTAGTGGCGCGCAACAGACGCGCGGCCCAAAACGGCCCTTCTCAGGGCCATCAAAGCACGTCGGGAAGGTTTTGATTGTCGTGTTTGTGTTGCGGTGTGGTTGTGTCGTCTGGCGTTTCTGTATGCCCGTGTGTGGATACTGTTTGCGTGCCGTGGTGGTTGGATTGCGGGGGGGGGGTCGGTGGCGGGTGCGGGCGGCGGTAGCGGTTTTGTCGTTGCGGTTGATTGTCGCCGTTTTTTTTTTTTGGTCGCGGCCGGCCGACGGTTGGTTTTGTGTCATGTTGTTTGAATACTTTGGTTGGCCTGCCTGCCGTCTTCTCGGATGTGTCTTGTCTTGTGTGTGTGTTCTTGCAACGGGGGCGGGGGACGTTGAGATGTGGAAAGGGTCGGTGGCGTTGGACGTGCCTGGCTTTTTGTTTCGTTTTCTTTTCGAAACGAAGCGGCGGCCGGCCGTGTGGTTGACGGCGTCGGCCGATGGGTATTGTGCGCTTTGAGCGCCGCGCCGGGGAGGCATGATGTTGATTGTTGCGCGCGCCAGCAAGCTGGCAGGGGAGAGCGGCTGTGGCGGACGGACGGGAAGTGGAAGTGGTGTTTTGTCTTTGGTTCTGTGGTTGTGGGGCGAGAGGCGACCGACAAAGTTTGCTCGCGACGGAGTGATGTTAGTGGCCCTTAAAAGGGCCGTTTTGTTTGTTGCGTGCGTGGGCGGTGCCCAGCGGCTGGCGCGGTGTTTAGGCGCGCTCGCCGCGGATGCGGCGCGCGAGCTGGATGTCCTTGGGCATGATGGTGACGCGCTTGGCGTGGATTGCGCACAGGTTGGTGTCTTCGAAGAGGCCGACGAGGTAGGCCTCGCTGGCCTCCTGCAGGGCCATGACCGCGGAGCTCTGGAAGCGCAGGTCGGTCTTGAAGTCCTGGGCGATCTCGCGCACTAGGCGCTGGAATGGCAGCTTGCGGATGAGCAGCTCTGTGCTCTTCTGGTAGCGCCTGATTTCTCGCAGGGCGACGGTGCCCGGCCTGTAGCGGTGGGGCTTCTTGACGCCGCCGGTGGCGGGCGCGCTCTTCCTCGCCGCCTTGGTGGCGAGCTGTTTGCGCGGCGCCTTTCCGCCGGTGGACTTGCGGGCCGTTTGCTTTGTGCGGGCCATAGCGGTAGCGGTTAGCGGAGCGGCGTGGAGGCGAGCGAGGTGCTGCGTCGGGTGCTGCCTTGACGACACGGGCGCGCGCCAGCCACCGTGGTGCGCTTATATGCCCTCGGTTGCGCGTGGTGGGGGGAGGGCGGGCCAGAGTCTATATAGGGGGGCTGGCGCGTGCGCCGGGCGCAGACCGTAGCCGACTCGCTAGCGCCGGGTGAGGAGCCAGCCGCTGCAGCAGACGCTTTGCTTGCCTTGAGCTTTTTGAGGATTTAGAAGAGATGACTGGCCGCGGCAAGGGAGGAAAGGGGCTCGGCAAGGGTGGCGCCAAGCGGCACCGCAAGGTGTTGCGCGACAACATCCAGGGCATCACGAAGCCCGCGATCCGCCGCCTGGCTCGCAGGGGCGGCGTGAAGCGCATCTCTGGTCTGATCTACGAGGAGACCCGCGGAGTGCTGAAGGTGTTCCTGGAGAACGTGATCCGCGACGCGGTGACGTACACTGAGCACGCCAAGCGCAAGACTGTGACGGCCATGGACGTGGTGTACGCCCTGAAGAGGCAGGGGCGCACCCTGTACGGTTTCGGCGGTTAGGCGCGTCGCAGCCGGTGTGCTGTGCCGCGTTGGCCTTCCCGCGGCCGTGGGAGAGACGAAAACGGCCCTTTTCAGGGCCACCACACTGTTCGGAAATTGAAAAGTGCGAAAGAGTCTGTGTTGTTGCTGCGTGTGTTGCCTGCCTGCCTTGTTTCTTTCATTCTTCATTTCGTTTGCGTTTGACTGACGTGACGTGACTGGGAGAAAGGAAAGGAAGCGGGTCTTGTGGCTGTGTGTGTGTGTGTGTGTGTGTGTGTGTGTGTGTGTGTGTGTGCGTGCGCGCGCGCGCGAGAGAGGGCGTTGTGTGTTTGTTTTGTTTATCGATCGATGGAGACGCCGGGCTGTGTGTTGTTGTTGTTGTTGTTGTTGTTGTTGTGCGAGAGGCGGTGAATATTTGCGTGGTTTTGGCTGTGTGTTTGCGGCGGCGTTGGAGTTGCCGAGGCAAGGCGTGCCCATAGGCGGCCGGATCAGCTGTTTCGTTTGTATGGGGCGCGCGGGAGTGGAGGGCGGTGTGTCGACACGCTCGTTTAACAG
Source organism: Schistocerca cancellata (assembly GCF_023864275.1). Lineage (NCBI taxonomy): Eukaryota > Metazoa > Arthropoda > Insecta > Orthoptera > Acrididae > Schistocerca > Schistocerca cancellata. The sequence continues at coordinate 27,118 of NW_026046959.1, forward strand.
TTGGTGATTATTGCTGTCGTTGTCGTTTGGAAGGCGACTGTGCGTGCGTGGAGGTGCTTGAGGCAAACGAAAAACAAAAGAGAAACGTGTGTGTGGCCACACGGGCTGTGGACGACAAGATGGCGGCGGCTCTTCTTGTTGTTCTTCTCTCTTTCCTTTAGTCCTCTACCGTTAGAGGGGGAGTTGGTGGAGGTTATTGTCGCCTGTGGACATTTGCTCCTCTTTTCTGTGTGTTGTTCTTATCTTTGGTAGTGTGCTTTTTCGGACGTTGCTGTTTGTTGAGAGTGATTATGTGTTCTGTTTGTGCTACTGCTGGAGTAGCGACTCGGGTCTTGCACATCTGTCCCTGTGGTGTTCATATTGCCCAAGGGTCAAGACGTAATAGTCATTTTCTGAATTCCGCGCGGTGGCGTAGAACGCTTGTGCCAGGGCGCGGAATCGTGTTGTGGGTGGTTGTAGGCAGGTCTGCCGCGGGGACGTGTAAGGCCCGTCGTAGAGCGCTCTGCTTTGGACCCTTCTGTAGGCGATGCATCGTCGACCTGGCTGCATAGCCCCTATAGAGGGCGCGCATATTTCCAGTATCGCTACCCCTGTTGCGGGGTCGAGGGAACAGGGGTACAGGATCTGCATCCTGGCGTGAGCGTTTGTGCCAAGTTGCCCTATGTGACACTTCGATGTCAGGCGTGACACCGAGGTACCTCGCAGAATATCTGCCCCTGCAATCGTAGCAGTTGGTATGGTCTTCTTGCCGGCGGCGGCTGTGGAAGTGAAGTTAAGTTAAAGTAAAGTAAAGTAAAGCAAAGCGCGGCGAGGACGACTGAAATTTTGCTTTGGACGTAGGTTTGTGTGGTGGCCCTGAAAAGGGCCGATTGTTGTGAGCCGAGCCGGGCCGGCAAAGCGCGTTGCGTGCAGGGGAGCACGCAGCGCTGCTGGGCGGCGGGTCCGCGTGCCGATTGCCTGGCCTCTCTGTTTAGGCCTTCTTCTCGGTCTTCTTTGGCAGCAGGACGGCCTGGATGTTGGGCAGGACACCACCCTGTGCGATGGTGACGCCCGACAGGAGCTTGTTGAGCTCCTCGTCGTTGCGGATGGCAAGCTGCAGGTGGCGCGGGATGATGCGCGTCTTCTTGTTGTCGCGGGCCGCGTTTCCGGCCAGCTCGAGCACCTCAGCCGCGAGGTACTCCATGACGGCGGCGAGGTAGACGGGCGCCCCGGCGCCGACGCGCTCGGCGTAGTTTCCCTTGCGCAGGAGGCGGTGGATTCTGCCGACCGGGAACTGGAGCCCGGCCCTGCTTGAGCGGGACTTTGACTTGCCCTTGACTTTGCCTCCCTTTCCGCGTCCGGACATGGCGATGCGCTGTGGTGTAA
>NW_026046960.1:5000-7500 GCF_023864275.1 Schistocerca cancellata
CTGCATACACGCGCCACTACATGAACAGACGGCTCATGCTGATCGCCATCCACTGCGTCCATTACTCCCACACGTCTCTATGGCGTACCACACTGCAATGCAGCTGTTATGGGGAGATGACACGTAGCTGTGTACACAACATTCTGAGCGGGTTGCGGTTGGACAATACATTAATGTAACGTGTCATATGCCAATTACAGAGCAGGGTAAGGCACAACTTGGGTTAGGTTAAGGCACAACTTGGGTTAGGTTAAGGCACAACTTGGGTTAGGTTAAGGCACAACTTGGGTTAGGTTAAGGCACAACTTGGGTTAGGTTAAGGCACAACTTGGGTTAGGTTAAGGCACAACTTGGGTTAGGTTAAGGCACAACTTGGGTTAGGTTAAGGCACAACTTGGGTTAGGTTAAGGCACAACGTGGGTTAGGTTAAGGCACAACGTGGGTTAGGTTAAGGCACAACGTGGGTTAGGTTAAGGCACAATGTGGGTTAGGTTAAGGCACAATGTGGGTTAGGTTAAGGCACAACGTGGGTTAGGTTAAGGCACAATGTGGGGGTAGATTGCGGTACAAATTGCATTACATTGCGGTGCAAATTGCATTACATTGCGGTGCAAATTGAGTTACATTGCGGTGCAAATTGAGTTACATTGCGGTGCAAATTGAGTTACATTGCGGTGCAAATTGAGTTACATTGCGGTGCAAATTGAGTTACATTGCGGTGCAAATTGAGTTACATTGCGGTGCAAATTGAGTTACATTGCGGTGCAAATTGAGTTACATTGCGGTGCAAATTGAGTTACATTGCGGTGCAAATTGCGTTACATTGCGGTGCAAATTGCGTTACATTGCGGTGCAAATTGCGTTACATTGCGGTGCAAATTGCGTTACATTGCGGTGCAAATTGCGTTACATTGCGGTGCAAATTGCGTTACATTGCGGTGCAAATTGCGTTACATTGCGGTGCAAATTGCGTTACATTGCGGTGCAAATTGAGGTAGGTTAAGGTGCAACACAGGTTAGGTTAAGGTGCAACATAGGTTAGGTTAAGGTGCAAGATGGGTTAGGTTAAGGTGCAAGATGGGTTAGGTTAAGGTGCAAGATGGGTTAGGTTAAGGTGCAAGATGGGTTAGGTTAAGGTGCAAGATGGGTTAGGTTAAGGTGACATAGGTTAGGTTAAGGTGACATAGGTTAGGTTAAGGTGACATAGGTTAGGTTAAGGTGACATAGGTTAGGTTAAGGTGACATAGGTTAGGTTAAGGTGACATAGGTTAGGTTAAGGTGACATAGGTTAGGTTAAGGTGACATAGGTTAGGTTAAGGTGACATAGGTTAGGTTAAGGGGACATAGGTTAGGTTAAGGTGACATAGGTTAGGTTAAGGTGACATAGGTTAGGTTAAGGTGACATAGGTTAGGTTAAGGTACAAACTGGGTTGTGTTATGGTACACATTGCGTTGTAGTACAGTACACGTTAGGTTTGGGTACGGTACACAATGTGGTATGGGATGGCGTGTTGTGGGGGGGAGGGGGGGGGGAGGTTCGTTGATATCGACCGTAGGACGTGGATGCCCGAGGCAGCGTCAGTGTGTCAAAGGAGTTATGTCACGTCGGGATGCGCTTTTCGCCAGTGAGAGGGGGCGAGCCGTGTCTGTGGTTGCGGCAGACCTGTGTGTTTCATTCCTGCCAGTGTGTTTGTGCTGTAAGACGAGGCAGTGTGGTGGTGATGGGTGCACCCCTGTGTAGGACATGTGTGGGTGTTGGTGGCTTCTCTGAGCAATTGTGGTTGTCGGACGAGTGGGGTATTCTGTTTTATGATTGGACCTCCCGGTCTGGTTATCATAGCGTAGTTGGTGTACTGTGGCGGATAGGATGCACCGGACGTTGGTCCATGCTGGTGCTTAGTAGTTGTATCTGTGTCTGTTACAGGCAGAGAGTAGTGTGTGATAGAGTGTGTGGCTGACGTGTGGTTCATTTTGTGTGTACGGACGTTCAGCATGTATAGGGGCATTTGCGTATATAATCTATCATAATCTATCTATGTGGGCCTGCATAGTTTACTGAGCAGTGCTGTGAGGTGACTGAACTACGAGTGACGTACTGATTTACAGCGGAATGATTGCCTTGTACCAAAGATGGAGTATCGGCTCTACGACAGCGTTGGCACCGCAGGAAATGGTCTCGTAAAACGGCCCTCCCACCGTCATCGTTGTGAGGGGTAGGGACCGCCTATATTCTGAGAGGAGCCCTGTTTGCCACTGGGCGTGGGGTCTCGCATCCTGCGGTTCAGTGCCCCCAGGGAAGCGCGCGGAGGTGGTGCTGCTGCTGCTGCTGCTGTAGCAAGCGAGCTACTTACAGCATGTATAGGGACAGCGGGAATATGGCATATTCGATATAACTCTTCATGAAACGCAAGATATAGGGGCGGATTGCACGTTACGAGTGCGGGAAGAGTCCGCCGTTCATCCGCTGGAGTTGCGATTTGGGCGGTTGGGGTGGGGCACG
>NW_026046960.1:15000-20000 GCF_023864275.1 Schistocerca cancellata
CAAAAGCTTTGGTTTCCCGGAGGCTGCCCGCCGAGTCATCGGAGGAACTGCGGCGGATCGCTGGCTGGCATCGTTTATGGTTAGAACTAGGGCGGTATCTGATCGCCTTCGAACCTCTAACTTTCGTTCTTGATTAATGAAAACATACTTGGCAAATGCTTTCGCTTCTGTTCGTCTTGCGACGATCCAAGAATTTCACCTCTAACGTCGCAATACGAATGCCCCCGCCTGTCCCTATTAATCATTACCTCGGGTTCCGAAAACCAACAAAATAGAACCGAGGTCCTATTCCATTATTCCATGCACACAGTATTCAGGCGGGCTTGCCTGCTTTAAGCACTCTAATTTGTTCAAAGTAAACGTGCCGGCCCACCCAGACACTCAATAAAGAGCACCTTGGTAGGATTTCAACGGGGTCCGCCTCGGGACGCACGAACACGCACGAGGCGGTCGCACGCCTTCGGCTCGCCCCACCGGCAGGACGTCCCACGATACATGCCAGTTAAACACCGACGGGCGGTGAACCAACAGCGTGGGACACAAATCCAACTACGAGCTTTTTAACCGCAACAACTTTAATATACGCTATTGGAGCTGGAATTACCGCGGCTGCTGGCACCAGACTTGCCCTCCAATAGATACTCGTTAAAGGATTTAAAGTGTACTCATTCCGATTACGGGGCCTCGGATGAGTCCCGTATCGTTATTTTTCGTCACTACCTCCCCGTGCCGGGAGTGGGTAATTTGCGCGCCTGCTGCCTTCCTTGGATGTGGTAGCCGTTTCTCAGGCTCCCTCTCCGGAATCGAACCCTGATTCCCCGTTACCCGTTACAACCATGGTAGGCGCAGAACCTACCATCGACAGTTGATAAGGCAGACATTTGAAAGATGCGTCGCCGGTACGAGGACCGTGCGATCAGCCCAAAGTTATTCAGAGTCACCAAGGCAAACGGACCGGACGAGCCGACCGATTGGTTTTGATCTAATAAAAGCGTCCCTTCCATCTCTGGTCGGGACTCTGTTTGCATGTATTAGCTCTAGAATTACCACAGTTATCCAAGTAACGTGGGTACGATCTAAGGAACCATAACTGATTTAATGAGCCATTCGCGGTTTCACCTTAATGCGGCTTGTACTGAGACATGCATGGCTTAATCTTTGAGACAAGCATATGACTACTGGCAGGATCAACCAGGGAGCTGCGTCAACTAGAGCTGAGCAGCCGGCCGCCCGGGAGTGTGTCCCAGGGGCCCGCGCGAACACGCAAGCGTCCGCTCAATTATTCTGCAAACAGGAGGAGGCTGAGCTCCCCTGCACAATACACCTCGAAACCCTCTCAGGTCCCGGCGGCGCGCAGCGCCGTCCTAAGTACTTGGTCGGGTTCGAGAGAGGCGCAATCGCCCGGAGTTAGGCGAGTAGACGCTTTAGGTGCGACCACCCGTGCTCCCAACTGAGCTTGCCGCTGCCGACAGAGGCCCGGGAGCGTGCTGTCGTGGCATTGCCGGCGGGAGACAACACGCGCCACCTACGGTGACCGGCAGCTCCAACGCCAGCGCCACAGAAGGGCAAAGGCCCCACGTGGGTGCCGAAGCGAACTCTCCCAGCACAGCGCACGTGCCAACACGTCTGCACAACTGCGATACAAACCACCAGCGAGAACCGCTGGGGCGACCGAGCAGCAGACGGCGTCGCGGCGCCGAGTGCCGGGCGGCGGCGCATCCTCAACGCACACAGTCCTCAATCGGACCAGCACACTGCAGATGTCCACCGCGCTTCGCACCGGGCCGGCGAGGACCCACTTTGGCTGCACGGCGCCGCGCGCAGGGTGCCCCGGCGCGCAGCTGCGCCGCCTGCCGCGTCCGTCGGCCGGCGCGCCTGCCACTGGGCGCCCCCACCAGCCGGCTGTAGCGCGTGCGCCCACGCACCGCGCGGCCAGCACGCCGGGCGGCCCCCCCTCACCGGCCGGGGACAGTCCCACCCACCCACAGCCGCGTATCGCTTCACACCCAGATTCACATTCACGTTCGTTGGTATGGTGGGGACCGCTTCGTAGCTGTACCGATCGTTGCCCTCACAGATGTACCTCCAGCAAGGACAACCGCACCACAACGGGTTACCAGTTGTTCATTTGCGTAACGTCACCAGTAAACGTACACGTCCATCCCCGTTTGCAAAGTCAACTATTATTGCATGCCTGCCTGTCAGGTGTCAAGACACACTACATCCGCTCACATCCACGCAACAAAATGTGCCCGACTAGAGGGCACGTGGAAGGTGCCCCCGTACGTATGCGATGTCCATTGCGCGACCAACTGTCAACCGGCCTCTGTAGCATGTCGCAGATGTGGAACGCGGGGCACCGTGCTATCACATTGTGTGAGAAGAGACTACTACGTCTGCATACACGCGCCACTACATGAACAGACGGCTCATGCTGATCGCCATCCACTGCGTCCATTACTCCCACACGTCTCTATGGCGTACCACACTGCAATGCAGCTGTTATGGGGAGATGACACGTAGCTGTGTACACAACATTCTGAGCGGGTTGCGGTTGGACAATACATTAATGTAACGTGTCATATGCCAATTACAGAGCAGGGTAAGGCACAACTTGGGTTAGGTTAAGGCACAACTTGGGTTAGGTTAAGGCACAACTTGGGTTAGGTTAAGGCACAACTTGGGTTAGGTTAAGGCACAACTTGGGTTAGGTTAAGGCACAACTTGGGTTAGGTTAAGGCACAACTTGGGTTAGGTTAAGGCACAACTTGGGTTAGGTTAAGGCACAACGTGGGTTAGGTTAAGGCACAACGTGGGTTAGGTTAAGGCACAACGTGGGTTAGGTTAAGGCACAATGTGGGTTAGGTTAAGGCACAATGTGGGTTAGGTTAAGGCACAACGTGGGTTAGGTTAAGGCACAATGTGGGGGTAGATTGCGGTACAAATTGCATTACATTGCGGTGCAAATTGCATTACATTGCGGTGCAAATTGAGTTACATTGCGGTGCAAATTGAGTTACATTGCGGTGCAAATTGAGTTACATTGCGGTGCAAATTGAGTTACATTGCGGTGCAAATTGAGTTACATTGCGGTGCAAATTGAGTTACATTGCGGTGCAAATTGAGTTACATTGCGGTGCAAATTGAGTTACATTGCGGTGCAAATTGCGTTACATTGCGGTGCAAATTGCGTTACATTGCGGTGCAAATTGCGTTACATTGCGGTGCAAATTGCGTTACATTGCGGTGCAAATTGCGTTACATTGCGGTGCAAATTGCGTTACATTGCGGTGCAAATTGCGTTACATTGCGGTGCAAATTGCGTTACATTGCGGTGCAAATTGCGTTACATTGCGGTGCAAATTGAGGTAGGTTAAGGTGCAACACAGGTTAGGTTAAGGTGCAACATAGGTTAGGTTAAGGTGCAAGATGGGTTAGGTTAAGGTGCAAGATGGGTTAGGTTAAGGTGCAAGATGGGTTAGGTTAAGGTGCAAGATGGGTTAGGTTAAGGTGCAAGATGGGTTAGGTTAAGGTGACATAGGTTAGGTTAAGGTGACATAGGTTAGGTTAAGGTGACATAGGTTAGGTTAAGGTGACATAGGTTAGGTTAAGGTGACATAGGTTAGGTTAAGGTGACATAGGTTAGGTTAAGGTGACATAGGTTAGGTTAAGGTGACATAGGTTAGGTTAAGGTGACATAGGTTAGGTTAAGGTGACATAGGTTAGGTTAAGGGGACATAGGTTAGGTTAAGGTGACATAGGTTAGGTTAAGGTGACATAGGTTAGGTTAAGGTGACATAGGTTAGGTTAAGGTGACATAGGTTAGGTTAAGGTACAAACTGGGTTGTGTTATGGTACACATTGCGTTGTAGTACAGTACACGTTAGGTTTGGGTACGGTACACAATGTGGTATGGGATGGCGTGTTGTGGGGGGGAGGGGGGGGGGGGGGAGGTTCGTTGATATCGACCGTAGGACGTGGATGCCCGAGGCAGCGTCAGTGTGTCAAAGGAGTTATGTCACGTCGGGATGCGCTTTTCGCCAGTGAGAGGGGGCGAGCCGTGTCTGTGGTTGCGGCAGACCTGTGTGTTTCATTCCTGCCAGTGTGTTTGTGCTGTAAGACGAGGCAGTGTGGTGGTGATGGGTGCACCCCTGTGTAGGACATGTGTGGGTGTTGGTGGCTTCTCTGAGCAATTGTGGTTGTCGGACGAGTGGGGTATTCTGTTTTATGATTGGACCTCCCGGTCTGGTTATCATAGCGTAGTTGGTGTACTGTGGCGGATAGGATGCACCGGACGTTGGTCCATGCTGGTGCTTAGTAGTTGTATCTGTGTCTGTTACAGGCAGAGAGTAGTGTGTGATAGAGTGTGTGGCTGACGTGTGGTTCATTTTGTGTGTACGGACGTTCAGCATGTATAGGGGCATTTGCGTATATAATCTATCATAATCTATCTATGTGGGCCTGCATAGTTTACTGAGCAGTGCTGTGAGGTGACTGAACTACGAGTGACGTACTGATTTACAGCGGAATGATTGCCTTGTACCAAAGATGGAGTATCGGCTCTACGACAGCGTTGGCACCGCAGGAAATGGTCTCGTAAAACGGCCCTCCCACCGTCATCGTTGTGAGGGGTAGGGACCGCCTATATTCTGAGAGGAGCCCTGTTTGCCACTGGGCGTGGGGTCTCGCATCCTGCGGTTCAGTGCCCCCAGGGAAGCGCGCGGAGGTGGTGCTGCTGCTGCTGCTGCTGTAGCAAGCGAGCTACTTACAGCATGTATAGGGACAGCGGGAATATGGCATATTCGATATAACTCTTCATGAAACGCAAGATATAGGGGCGGATTGCACGTTACGAGTGCGGGAAGAGTCCGCCGTTCATCCGCTGGAGTTGCGATTTGGGCGGTTGGGGTGGGGCACGTGCGGGTGCGGGTGGAGCGATTGTCGGTCGACGACTTCGTGCGACGCAGGCACAGGCGTTGGGGCTCCTGTGGTGGGCAGAT